>NW_026992700.1:0-37623 GCF_028769735.1 Zonotrichia leucophrys gambelii
GGGAAATTTGGGATTTGGGAAAACGGGAATTGTGGGGAAAAATTGGGAAATTTGGGATAAATGGGATTTGGGAAAAATGGGAAATGTGGGAAAATTGGGAAATTTGGGATTGCTGGGATCAGGGAAAAAGGAAATGGGAAATTTGGGATTTGGGAAAAATGGGAAATTTGGGATAAATGGGATTTGGGAAAATGGGAAATTTGGGAAAATTGGGAAATTGGGATAAATGGGATTTGGGAAAATGGGAAATGTGGGAAAAATGGGAAATTTGGGAAAAATGGGGAAATTTGGGATTGCTGGGATTTGGGAAAATGGGATTTTGGAAAACGGGAAATTTGGGATCTCTGGGAAAAGAGGAAAATTGGGAAAAAATGGAAATTTGGTATTGCTGGGATCTGGGAAAATGGGAAATTTGGGATTTTGGGGAAAATGGGAAATTTGGGGTCTGGGAAAATGGGAAATTTGGGATCCTTGGGATTCCTGGGAAAACTGGAATGGGAAATTTGGGATTTCTGGGATCGGGAAAATGGAAAATTTGGGAAAAATGGGAAATGTGGGATCTCTGGGAAAATGGGAAATTCAGGATCTCTGCTATCAGAGAAAATGGGGAAGTTGAGATTCCTGGGAAAAACGGGAATGGGAAATTTGGGAAAATGGGAAATTTGGGGAAATGGGAAATTTGGGATCAGGGAAAACGGGAACACTGAAACCTGGGATTCCTGGGAAAACGGGGAATTTGGGAACGGGGCTGGATCAATCCCAGAAATCCCAGAATTCCCGGAATTCCCGGGAATCGCGGCCGTACCTGCGGGAGGAGCTGTACTCCCGACCTGCCGGGAAAACACCACAATTAACTCCCAAAATTCCCAATTTTCCCATCCCAAAATCCCATTGTTCCCATCCCAAAATTCCCGTTTTTCCCATCCCAAAATTCCCATTTTTCCCATCCCAAAATCCCATTTTTCCCATCCCAAAATTCCCATTTTTCCCATCCCAAAATTCCCATTTTTCCCATCCCAAAATCCCATTTTTCCCATCCCAAAATCCCATTTTTCCCATCCCAAAATTCCCATTTTTCCCATCCCAAAATCCCATTTTTCCCATCCCAAAATTCCCATTTTTCCCATCCCAAAATTCCCATTTTTCCCATCCCAAAATCCCATTTTTCCCATCCCAAAATTCCCATTTTTCCCATCCCAAAATTCCCATTTTTCCCATCCCAAAATTCCCATTTTTCCCATCCCAAAATCCCATTTTTCCCATCCCAAAATCCCATTTTTCCCACTTTTTTTCCCATCCCAAAATTCCCATTTTTCCCATCCCAAAATCCCCATTTTCCCATCCCAAAATTCCCATTTTTCCCATCCCAAAATTCCCATTTTTTCCCACTTTTTTTCCCATCCCCAAATCCCATTTTTCCCATCCCAAAATTCCCATTTTTCCCATCCCAAAATTCCCATTTTTCCCACTTTTTTCCCATCCCAAAATTCCCATTTTTACCACTTTTTTTCCCATCCCAAAATCCCATTTTTCCCATCCCAAAATTCCCATTTTTCCCACTTTTTTCCCATCCCAAAATCCCATTTTTTCCCCATTTTCCCACCCCCAAATTCCTTTTTTTCCCCATTTTTCCCACCCAAAATCCGAATTTTTTTTTGTCCCCTTTTTGTTTCCCATTTTCCAGCCCCCAAATCCTCCTCTGGTTCCCCCAGCCCCTGGAAAAGCGGGAATGGCTCCAGAATTTTGGGAATTTTCCAGGAATTTCCCCAGAATTTTGGGAAGAGCTCCCCCCCCAGAACCCCAGGGAAGGTTGGGAATTTGGGAATTTGGGGAATTTTTGGGAATTTTCCAGGAATTTCCCCAGAAATTTTGGGAAGCAATCCCCCCCCAGGGCCCTAGGGAAGGTTGAGAATGTTGGGAATTTGGGGAATTTGGGAATTTCCTGGGAATTCCTCAAAATTTTGGGAACAGACCCCACAAACCCCCTGGAAAAGTGGGGACAACTCCCGGAATTTTGGGAATTTTCCAGGAATTTCCCCACAAATTTTGGGAAGGGCTCCCCCCCCAGGGCCCCAGGGAAGGTTGGGAATTCCGGGAATGTGGGGAATTTTGGGAATTTTCCCAGAAATTTTGGGAAGGGCTCCCCCCAGAACCCCAGGGAAGGTTGGGAATTTTGGGAATTTTGGGAAATTCTCAGGAATTTCCCCAGAAATTTTGGGAAGGAATCCCTCTAGAGCTCCAGGGATGGTTGGGAATTTTGGAAATTTGGGGAATTTTTGGGAATTTTCCAGGAATTTTCCCAGAAATTTTGGGAAGGGCTCCAGAACAGAACCCCAGGGAAGGTTGAGAATTCTGGGAATTTGGGGAATTTTGGGAATTTTCCAGGAATTTCCCCAGAAATTTTGGGAAGGAATCCTCCCAGAACCCCAAGGAAAGTTGGGAATTTGGGAATTTTGGGAATTTGGGAATTTCCTGGGAATCCCTCAAAATTTTGGGAACAGACCCCACAAACCCCCTGGAAAAGCGGGGACAACTCCCAGAATTTTGGGAATTTTCCAGAATTTTGGGAATTTTCCAGGAATTTCCCCAGAAGTTTTGGGAAGGGCTCCCCCCCAGAGCCCCAGGGAAGGTTGGGAATTTTGGGAATTTTGGGAATTTCCCAGGAATTTCCCCAGAATTTTGGGAAGGAATCCCCCCCAGAACCCCAGGGAAGGTTGGGAATTTGGGAATTTGGGGAATTTTGGGAATTTCCTGGGAATCCCTCAAAATTTTGGGAACAGACCCCACAAACCCCCTGGAAAAGCGGGAATGGCTCCCGGAATTTTGGGAATTTTCCAGGAATTTCCCCAGAATTTTGGGAAGGGCTCCCCCCCAGAACCCCAGGGAAGGTTGGGAATTTTGGGAATTTGGGGAATTTTGGGCATTTTCCAGGAATTTCCCCAGAATTTTGGGAAGGAATCCCCCCCAGAACACCAGGGAATTTTGGGGAATTTTGGGAATTTGGGGAATTTCCTGGGAATCCCTCAAAATTTTGGGAACAGACCCCACAAACCCCTGGAAAAGTGGGAACAACTCCCAGAATTTTGGGAATTTTCCAGGAATTTCCCCAGAAATTTTGGGAAGGGCTCCGCTCCAGAACCCCAGGGGAGGTTGGGAATTTTGGGAATTTTGGGAATTTTTGGGAATTTTGGGAATTTCCTGACCGTGGCGCGGGGAGGGGCTGCGGCTCTGGCGGCTGTACTGACGCTCCCACTCCTCCCGCTCCTTCTCCCGGCGCTCCCGCTCCCTGGAAAATGCGGAAAAATGGGAAAAACGGGAAAAACGGCGGGAAAATGGGATTGGGGATACAGAAAAATGGGAAAAAATGGGATTGGGGATGGGGAAAAATGGGAAAAACGGGAAAAACGGCGGGAAAATGGGAACGGGGGTGGGGAAAATGGGATTGGGGATACAGAAAAATGGGAAAAACTGGTAGGAAAATAGGAAAAATTGGGATTGGGGATACAAAAAAATGGGAAAAAACAGTGGAAAAATGGGATTGGGGGTGGGGAAAAACAGGGAAAAACAGTGGGAAAATGGGATGAGAGACAGGGAAAATAGAGAAAAATGGGCTTGGGGATGGGAAAATGGGAAAAAACAGTGGGAAAATGGGAATGGGGATGGGGAAAACCGGGAAAAAACAGCAGAAAAATGGGATGAGGGGAAAATGGGAAAAATGGGATTTGGGATACAGAAAAATGGGAAAAAATGGGGAAAATGGGATGAAGGACAGGGAAAAATGGGAAAAAACAGCGGGAAAATGGGATTGGGGATGGGGAAAATGGGAAAAAACAGCAGGGAAATAGAGAAAAATGGGATTGGGGATGGGGAAAAATGGGATTGGGGATACAGAAAAATGGGAAAAACCAGCAGGGAAATAGGAAAAAATGGGATTGGGGATACGGGAAAATGGGAAAAAATGGGGAAAAATGGGATGAGGGACAGGGAAAACAGTGGGAAAATGGGATTGGGGATGGGGAAATGGGGAAAAATAGGAATGGGGATGGGGAAAAATGAGAAAAAACAGCAGAAAAATGGGATGAGGGACAGGGAAAGTGGGAAAAAAACAGCAGGAAAATGGGAAGGGGGATGGGGAAAATGGGGAAAAACAGCAGGAAAATAGGGAAAAATGGGATTTGGGATGGGAAAATGGGGTCAGGGATTGGGATCAGGGATCAGGGAATGGGATCCTGGATTGGGATCAGGGATTGGGATCAGGGATCAGGGAATGGATGGATATGGGATGGATGGGATCAGGATCAGGGATGGTGATCAGGGATGGGATCAGGATAGGGATCAGGATGGTCGCGTACTTCATGCGGATCTGGGCCATGATGGGATTGGAATGGGGTCAGGGATGGATCAGGTGGATCAGATGGATCAGATGGGATCAGGATCAGGATCAGGGATCAGCCGTTACTTCATGCGGATCTTGCGGGCCATGGATGGGATCAGGGATGGGATCAGGGATCAGGGAATGGGATCAGGATCGGGATCAGGAATGGGATCAGGGATTGGGATCAGGATCAGGATCAGCCGTTACTTCATGCGGATCTTGCGGGCCATGGGATGGGATCAGGATCAGGGATTGGGATCAGGGATCAGGATCAGGATCAGGTCAGCCGTACTTTATGGGATCTTGCGGGCCATGGATGGGATCGGGATCAGGATCGGATCAGGACGTCAGGGATAGGGATCAGGATGGGATCAGGATGGGATCAGGGTCGCGATTCTGGGATCGAGGTCTGGATGGACAGATGGGATCAGGGATCAGGATGGTCAGCAGGCGTTATCATGGGATCTTGGGATGGATGGGATTGGATCAGGGATCAGGGATTGGGATCAGGGACTGCGGGATGGATCAGGTCAGGATCAGGGATATGGCGTTATCATGCGGATCTCGGGATCAGGGATGGGATCAGGGATCAGGGATCGGATCAGGGATATGGGATCAGGGATGGGATCAGGATGGATCAGGGATGGGATCAAGCTCAGCCACTTCATGCGGATCTTGCGGGCCTATGGGCGCGATGTCGGATCGCGATCAGGGAATGGATCAGGATCAGGATCAAGGATCAGATCAGTTCATCACGGGATGTCAGGGCATGGACCGTTCATCAGATCCAGGGCCATGGATGGTCATGATCCAATATCAGGATGATCATCACCAAGTTGATCAATCATTTGGGATCCATATTCATCAATTTAGCGTTTTCATGCGATCTTGCCCATCCCATTTTGTCCATGCGCATCCTGCACAGCCAATCAACCCATTTCCATCCCGCAATCGTCCATGATCAGAATCCCTTGCTCCAGTTCTCCCATTCAATCCTTTTGCCATTATATTATTCACCATTTCCCATCCATTCAATCATTCCCAAACCAATCCCATGTTCCATTCATCCAATATCCCTTTTATCCCATTTCCATCCAATCAATCCTTTTTATCCACATTATCACTCATTTCATCTCAATCCCATTTCATCCCATTTCCATCCCAATCCAATCCCATTTGTACCCATTAATTCCTATTCCAATTCATCTCATTTCTATCCCATTTCCATCCCAATTCAATCCCATTTTTATCCCATTCAATCCCATTTTACCCGTTTTCCTTCAATCCCATTTCAATCCCATTTCCCATCCAATCCCAATCCCATTATCCATCAGCCATTCATCCCATTTTTCCCATTTCAACCATTTTTCAATCCCATTTCATTCCATTTTCCCTTCCAGTTCAATCCTTTTTTCCCATTTTTCTCAACCATTCCCTTTCTTCCATTCATCCTCAATTCTCCAATTCAATCCCATTTCCATCCCAATTCCAATCCATTTTTCCTTTTTTTCCCATTTCCATCCCATTTTTAATCCTCTTTTCATCTCATATTCATCCCATTTCAATCCATGTTTCTTATCCCATCTTTATCTCAACTCATTTAACCCGTTTCTATTCCAGCTCAATCCATTTCATCCCATTTTTATCCCAATCCAATCCCATTTGCATCCCATTTCTATTCCAGTTCAATCCCATTTTTATCCCAATCCAATCCCATTTCGTTCCCATTTCCATCCCAATTCAATCCTGCTTTTATCTCATTTCCATCCCAGTTCAATCCCATTTCTACTCCAATTAATTCCTATTTCAATTCTCTTTTTATCCCATTTCCATCCCAATTCAATCTCATTTTTATCCCACTTAAATCCCATTTCCATCCCAATTAAATCCTCGTTTTTCCCATTTTAACCCATTTTTCTCCCAATCAAATCTCATTTTTACCCCATTCTTTTCCCCTTTTCTCCCATTTTTAAGCCATTTTTCTCCCATTTTTCTTCCATTTTTCCCCCATTTTTAACCCATTTTTTTCTCCCACTTTTACCTTGGTTTTTCCCCATTTTTCCCATTTTTTAACCATTTTTTCTCCCACTTTTCCCTTGTTTTTTTACCCATTTTTAACCCATTTTTCTCCCATTTTTACCCTGTTTTTCTCCAGTTTTTCTCCAATTTTTCCCCATTTTTCTCCCCTTTTTTCCCCTTTTTTTCCCCATTTTTTACCCCATTTTTCTCCCAATTAAATCCCATTTTTTCTCCCATTTTTCCCCATTTTTCTCCCCTTTTTTCCCCTTTTTTCCCCATTTTTTACCCCATTTTTCTCCCAATTAAATCCCATTTTTCTTCTGTTTTTCTCCAATTTTCCCCATTTTTCTCCCCTTTTTTTCCCCTTTTTTTCCCCATTTTTCTCCCAATTAAATCCCATTTTTCTCCCAATTAAATCCCATTTTTTCTCCCATTTTTTCCCCATTTTTCCCCATTTTTCCCCATATTCTCCTCCCCACCTGTCTCTCATGCTCCTGCTGCAGCATCTTCTCCTGCGCCGCCTTCTTGTCGGCCTTGACTGGGGAGGCAGCGGAAATTCGGGAATTTGGGGCAAAATCTGGGAATTTGGGGGATTCTTGGGAGTCCCAGGGAATTTTTTGGGGAATTTTTGTGGGAATTTTTGGGAATTTTTTTGGAAATTTTTGGGATTTTGTGGGAATTTTTGGGGAATTTTTAGGGGATTTTGTGGGAATTTTTGGGAATTTTGGGGGATTTTTTGGGATTTTTTTTGGAATTTGGGGGAATTTTTGGGGAATTTTTTGGGGAATTTTTGGGGAATTTTTTGGGGAATTTTGGGGGAATTTTTGGGAATTTTGGGGGAATTTTGTGGGAATTTTTGGGAATTTTGTGGGAATTTTTTGGAATTTTGTGGGAATTTTTTGGGAATTTTGTGGGAATTTTTTGGGAATTTTGTGGGAATTTTTGGGAATTTTTTTGGGAATTTTTGGGAATTTTTTGGGAATTTTGGGGAATTTTTGTGGGAATTTTTGGGAATTTTGTGGGGAATTTTAGGGGAATTTTGTGGGATTTTTTTTGGGAATTTTTTGGGAATTTTTGGGAATTTTGGGATGCTCACACTGCCTGTTGAGCGCCTTCTGCATCCTGAGCCGCAGCTTCTCCTGCGGGGTCAGCTTGGGCTGCAGAAATTGGGGGTTGGGTCAGGAAAGGGGACCCCAAAATCCCCCAGAGCCTCTGAAACCAACCCCAAAGCAGCCCCGGAATTTGGGGAATTTGGGGGAGGGAAAGCTGGGGAAAAATGGGAAAAAATGGAGAAAAATTGGGGAAAAATGGGAAAAAAATGGGAAAAATTGGGAAAAAAAATGGGAAAAATTGGGGAAAAAACCCCAAAAATCTGGGGGGAAAAGCAGAAAAATCTGGAAAAAAACCCCAAAAATCTGGGGGAAAAAAAGCAGAAAAATTGGGGAAAAAAGCAGAAAAATCTGGGGGAAAAAGGCAGAAAAATTGGGGAAAAAACCTGAAAAATCTGTGGAAAAAAGCACAAAAATCTGGAGAAAAAAGCAGAAAAATCTGGGAAAAAAAGCACAAAAATCGGGGGGAAAAAACCTGAAAAATCTGTGGAAAAAAGCAGAAAAATTTGGAGAAAAAAGCACAAAAATCTGGGAAAATAAACCCCAAAAATCTGGGGGAAAAAAGCAGAAAAATTGGGGAAAAAACCTGAAAAATCTGTGGGAAAAAAAGCAGAAAAATTGGGGAAAAAACCCCAAAAATCTGGGGGGAAAAAAAAGCAGAAAAATTGGGGAAAAAACCTGAAAAATCTGTGGAAAAAAGCAGAAAAATCTGGGAAAAAACCCCAAAAATCTGGGGGAAAAAAGCAGAAAAATTGGGGAAAAAAGCAGAAAAATCTGGGAAAAAAACCCAAAAATCTGGGGGAAAAAAGCAGAAAAAATGGGGAAAAAACCTGAAAAATCTGTGGAAAAAAAGCACAAAAATCTGGGAAAACCTAAGAAAATAGAGGGAAAATCGGGGGAAAAAAAGCAGGAAAATCTGGGAAAATTTAAGACAATGTGGGGAAAGTCTAGGAAAATCTGGGAAAAATGAGGAAATACCAAGAAAATATGGGAAAATTTAATAAAATATGGGAGAAACCAGGAAAAAAATTGGAAAATCTGGGAGAATCTAAGAAAATCCTGGAAAATTTGGGGGAAATCTGGGAAAATCCAAGAAAATAAGGGAAAAATCGGGAAAAAAGAAGGAAAATTTGGGAAAATCTCAGAAAACTGAAGAAAAATTAAGAAAATCTGAGAAAATCCAAGAAAATATGGAAAAAAACCCAAGAAAATTTGGGAAAAAATCTTGGAAAATCCAAGAAAATCTGGGGTAAAAAAGGGAAAACGCAGGAAAATTTGGGAAAATCTGGGGGAAATTTGGGAAAATCTGGGGGAAATTTGGGAAAATCAGGGAAATCCAGGAAAAGGCTCCCCCAAGTTGATTTTTTCCCCCAAATTCCCCAAAATTCCAGGAAAATTCCGCCCTCCCTGGTGATCCCAAGGGGATCTTTGGGATTCCCTGATCCCTTGAGGATCCCAAATCCCTGAGGAATCCCCAAATCCCTTTAGGATCCCCCAAATCCTCTTTAGGATCCCCCAAATCCCTTTGGAAACCCCAAATCCTCTTTAGGATCCCCCAAATCCCTGAGGAATTCCCAAATCCCTTTGGATCCACCAAATCCCTTTGGAACCCCCAAATCCTCTTTAGGATCCCCCAAATCCCTTTGGATCCCCCAAATCCCTTTGGAAACCCCAAATCCCTTTGGAAACCCCAAAATCCTCTTCAGGATCCTCCAAATCCCTTCAGGATCCCCCAAATCCTCTTTAGGATCCCCCAAATCCCTTGAGAATCCCAAATCCCTGAGGAATTCCCAAATCCTCTTTAGGATCCCCCAAATCCCTTCAGGATCCCCCAAATCCCTTCAGGATCCCCCAAATCCTCTTCAGGATCCCCCAAATCCCTGAGGAATTCCCAAATCCCTTTGGGATCCCCCAAATCCTCTTTAGGATCCCCCAAATCCCTTTGGAACCCCCAAATCCCTGAGGAATACCCAAATCCCTTTGGAAACCCCAAATCCCTTTGGAACCCCCAAATCTCTTCAGGATCCCCCAAATCCCTTTAGGATCCCCCAAATCCCTTTGGACCCCCAAAATCCTCTTTAGGATCCCCCAAATCCCTTTAGGATCCCCCAAATCCCTTTGGAACCCCCAAATCCTCTTTAGGATCCCCCAAATCCCTTCAGGATCCCCCAAATCCCTTTGGAAACCCCAAATCCCTGAGGAATTCCCAAATCCCTTTGGAAACCCCAAATCCCTTTGGCACCCCAAAATCCTGTTTAGGATCCCCCAAATCCCTTTGGAACCCCCAAATCCCTTTAGGATCCCCAAATCCTCTTTAGGATCCCCCAAGTTCTCTTTAGGATCCCCCAATCCCAGTGTCCCCCCCAATCCCTGTGTCCCCCCAGTGTCCCCCCCAATCCCTGTGTCCCCCCAGTGTCCCCCCAATCCCTGTGTCCCCCCCAATCCCTTCAGGCCCCCCAATCCCTGTGTCCCCCCAATCCCTGTGTCCCCCCCAATCCCTGTGTCCCCCCAATCCCTGTCCCCCCAATCCCTGTGTCCCCCCCAATCCCTGTGTCCCCCAATCCCATGGGATCCCCAAATCCCTTTGGCCCCCCAATCCCTGTGTCCCTCCCAAATCCCTTCAGGCCCCCCAATCCCTGTGTCCCCCCAATGTCCCCCCAATTCCTGTGTCCCCCCCAATCCCTTCAGGCCCCCCAATCCCTTTGTGTCCCCCAATCCCTGTGTCCCCCCAATCCCTTTAGGATCTCCAATCCCTTTGGGATCCCCAATCCTTTGGTACCCCCAAACCCTTTTAGGATCCCCCAAATCCCTTTAGGATCCCCCAATCCCTTCAGACTCCCCAGTCCCTTTAGGATCCCCCAAATCCCCTTTAGGATCCCCCAAATCCCTTTGGGACCCCCAATCCCATGGGATCCCCAAATCCCTTCAGGTCCCCAATCCCTGTGTCCCCCCCAATCCCTGTGTCCCCCAATCCCTTTGTGCCCCCAAATCCCTTCAGGCCCCCCAATCCCTTCAGGCCCCCCAATCCCTTCAGGCCCCCAAATCCCTTTGGGATCCCCAATCCTTTGGTACCCCCAAACCCTTTTAGGATCCCCCAAATCCCTTTGGAACCCCCAAATCCCCTTTAGGACCCCCAATCCCTGTGTCCCCCAATCCCTGTGTCCCCCAATCCCTTCAGGCCCCCCCAATCCCTGTGTCCCCCCCCAATCCCTTCAGGCCCCCCCAATCCCTGTGTCCCCCAATCCCTGTGTCCCCCCAAATCCCTTCAGGCCCCCAAATCCCTTTGGGATCCCCAATCCTTTGGAACCCCCAAATCCCCTTTAGGATCCCCCAAATCCCTTTAGGCCCCCCAATCCCTGTGGCCCCGGTGCCGCTCCCAGAGCCGATTCCGTTCAGAACAAGGGGAAATCCCAATTCTTACTGACTTTGGCAGCTCCGCACTCTTTACCAGCACCCGCGTCCGCCCTGGGGGCAAAAATGGGGAAATTTGGGGGAAATTAGGGAGGAAAAATGGGGAAATTTGGGGGGAAATTAGGGAGGAAAAATGGGGAAATTTGGGGGGAAATTAGGGAGGAAAAATGGGGAAATTTGGGGGAAATTAGGGAGGAAAAATGGGGAAATTTGGGGGGAAAAATGGGGAAATTTGGGGGGAAATTAGGGGGGAAAAATGGGGAAATTTGGGGGGAAATTAGGGAGGAAAAATGGGGAAATTTGGGGGGAAATTTGGGAGGAAAAATGGGGAAATTTGGGAGGAAAATGGGGAAAATTGGGGGAAAATAAGGGTGGAAAATTGAGGGAAATCTGGGGGAAAATTGGGGAAATCAGGGGGGAAAATTGGGGAAAAAAATTGGGTGGAGCTGGGGGACGGAGCCTTTTCCCAGGGGGATTTGGGGACAATTTTAGGGATTTTGGGGGGATCTGGAGGATCCCAGAGGGATTTTGGGGACATTCTGGGGGATCTCAGAGGGATTTTGCAGAAATTCTGGCTGATTTTTGGGAGATTTTGGGGACATTCTGGTGGATTTCAGTGGGGATTTTTGATGATTTTCCCCGAATTCCCATGTTCCCCACTCACTTTTTCAGCTTCTCTCCCACACTGGGACTGGGAGGGGCTCCAGGGAATTTGGGGGAATTTCAGGGATTTTTAAGAGGATTTGGGGAAATTTCAGGGGTTTTGAAGGGATCTGGGGAGAATTTTAGGGATTTTGAGGGGATTTGGGGGGAATTTTAGGGATTTTGAGGGGATTTGAGGGATCCCAGATGGATTCTGGGGACATTCTGGTGGATTTCAGTGCGGATTTTTGGGGATTTTTCCCGAATCCGCGCGTTCCGCACTCACTTTTTCAGCTTCTCCCCGAGGGCGGGCTCGGCCGGGGCGGGGTTTGGGACTGGGAGGGGCTCCGGGGGATTTGGGGGGAATTTCAGGGATTTTGGCAATCTCAGAGAAATTTTTGGGGAAGTTCTGGGTTGATTTTTGAGGGGTTTAGGGAAGATTCTGCGGATTTTTGATGGTTTTTCCCGAATTCCCGCGTTCCGCACTCACTTTTTCAGCTTCTCCCTGAGGGCGGGCTCGGCCGGGGCGGGGTTTGGGACTGGGAGGGGCTCCGGGGGATTTGGGGGGGATTTTAGGGATTTGGGCGATCTCAGAGGGATTTTTGGGGAAATTCTGGCTGATTTTTGAGGGATTTAGGGAAAATTCTGGGGGTTTTTCCCGAATTCCCGCGTTCCGCACTCACTTTTTCAGCTTCTCCCTGAGGGCGGGCTCGGCCGGGGCCGGGGCGGGGTTTGGGACTGGGAGGGGCTCCGGGGGATTTGATGAGAATTTTAGGGATTTTTGAGGGATTTGGGCGATCTCAGAGAGATTTTTGGGGAAATTCTGGGTTGATTTTTGAGGGATTTGGGGAAGATTCTGGGGATTTTTGATGGTTTTTCCCAAATTCCCGCGTTCCGCACTCACTTTTTCAGCTTCTCCCCGAGGGCGGGCTCGGCCGGGCCGGGGCGGGGTTTGGGACTGGGAGGGGCTCCGGGGGATTTGGGGGGATTTTTGAGGGGATTTGGGGGATCTCAGAGGGATTTTTGGGGAAATTCTGGCTGATTTTGGGGGAATTTTGGTGGATTTCAGTGCGGATTTTTGGGGATTTTTCCCGAATTCCCGCGTTCCGCACTCACTTTTTCAGCTTCTCCCTGAGGGCGGGCTCGGCCGGGGCCGGGGCGGGGTTTGGGACTGGGAGGGGCTCCGGGGGATTTGGGGGAATTTTAGGGATTTGGGCGATCTCAGAGGGATTTTTGGGGAAATTCTGGGTGATTTTTGAGGGATTTAGGGAAGATTCTGGGGATTTTTTTGGGATTTTTCCCGAATCCGCGCGTTCCGCACTCACTTTTTCAGCTTCTCGCCGAGGGCGGGCTCGGCCGGGGGCCGGGGCGCGGCTCTGTCGCGGGCTCCGGGCGGGCTCGGGGAGCGGGAGCGGCTCCGGGAGCGGCTCCGGGAGCGGCTCCGTGACCGGGAGGGGCTCCGGGAGTCGCTGCGGCTGCTCCGGCTGCGGCTGCCGCTGCTCCAGCGGCGCCACGAGCGCAGCGAGCGCCGGGAGCGGCTCCTGAAGCGCGGGGAGAGAAACGGGGAAACGGGGTGAGAACGGGGAATAACGGGGGAAATGGGGAATAACGGGGAATAACGGGGCGAATGGGGGGAAAATGGGGAATAACGGGAATGGGGGGAATGGGGGAAATGGGGAATAACGGGGGAAATGGGGTGAGAACCGGGAATAACGGGGAAATGGGGAATAACGGGGAATAACGGGGCGAATGGGGGAAAATGGGGAATAACGGGAATGGGGGGAATGGGGGAAATGGGGAATAACGGGGGGAATGGGGTGAGAACCGGGAATAACCGGGGAATGGGGAATAACGGGGATGGGAAAATGGGGGAAAATGGGGAAATGGGGGGAATGGGGGGAATAACGGGGAAAATGGGGGGAATGGGGAAAATGGGGAATAATGGGGATGGGAAAATGGGGAATAACGGGAATGGGGAATAACGGGAATGGGAAAATAGGGTGAAAATGGGGAATAACGGGAATGGGGAATAACGGGAATGGGGAAATGGGGTGAAAATGGGGAATAACGGGGAAAATGGGGAATAACGGGAATGGGGGAAATTGGGGGGAAAATGGGGAATAACGGGGGAAAATGGGGAATAACGGGAATGGGAAAATGGGGAATAACGGGGGAAAATGGGGGGAAAATGGGGAATAACGGGAATGGGGAATGGGGGGAAATGGTGTGAAAATGGGGAATAATGGGGGGAAAATAGGGGGAATCGTGGGGAAATGGGAAAAATCAGGGGGAATGGGAAAAATAGGGGGGGAAATCCTGGGAAAATTGGGGGAATGGCAGGAAAATGGAGGGGAAATGGGGGAGAAAATCAGGGAGAAATCGGGGAAAATTCGGGGGGGAATGTGGAGAAACTGGGACCAAACTTAGGCCCAAAGGGGATTCAAACTGGGACCAAGCTGGATCCAAACTGGTCTGAACTGGTCCAAACTGACCCAAACCAGTGTGAACTGTCCCAAACTGGTGTAAACCAGTCCTGAACCAATGGGAACTGTCCCAAACTGGTTCCAAACTGGTGTGACCTGGTCCCAGTCTGTCCCAAACCAGTGTGAACTGATCTCAAACTGCCCCAAACTGACCCCAAACTGACCCCAAACTGCCCCAAACTGACCCCAAACCGACCCCAAACTGACCCAATCTGACCCAAACCGACCCCAAACTGACCCCAAACTGACCCAAACCGACCCAAACTGACCCCAAACTGACCCAAACTGACCCAAACTGACCCCAAACTGACCCAAAACTGAGCCCAAACTGACCCAAACTGACCCAAACTGACCCAAACTGACCCAAACTGACCCAAAACTGACCCAAACTGACCCAAACTGACCCAAACTGACCCAAAACTGACCCAAACTGCCCCAAACTGTCCCAAACTGACCCAAACTGACCCAAACTGCCCCAAACTGACCCCAAACTGCCCCAAACTGACCCCAAACTGCCCCAAACTGACCCAAACTGCCCCAAACTGCCCCAAACTGACCCCAAACTGACCCAAACTGACCCCAACTGCCCCAAACTGACCCAAAACTGACCCCAAACTGTCCCAAACTGACCCCAAACTGACCCCAAACTGACCCAAACCGACCCGAACTGACCCCAAACTGATCCCAAACTGACCCAAACTGACCCCAAACTGCCCCAAAAAGGTCCCAAACTGACCCAAACCGCCCCAAACCGCCCCAAAACTGCCCCAAACTGACCCCAACCAGCCCGGGGCACTGACCTGGAGCGGCGGCGGTGCCGGTGGCCGCGCTGTTGAGGCTGCTCGGTGGAACGGGAGCGGCGCTCCCCAAACCGACCCAAACTGACCCAAACTGACCCAAACCGACCCAAACCTGACCCGCACTGACCTGGAGCGGCGGCGGTGCCGTGGCCCTGCTGTTGAGGCTGCTCAGTGGAACGGGAGCGGCGCTGCCCAAACTGATCCCAAACTGGTCCCAAACTGTCCCAAACTGCCCCAAACCGGCCCCAAACTGCCCCAAACCGGCCCAAACTGCCCCAGACCGGTCCCAGTCTATCCCAGCCCGCACTGACCTGGAGCGGTGGCGGTGCCGTGGCCCCGTTGTGGCTGTGCCGGCTCCGGGGAGCGGGAGCGGCGCTGCCCAAACTGACCCAAACTGCCCCAAACTGACCCAAACTGACCCCAAACCGACCCCAACTGATCCCAAACTGCCCCAAACTGACCCCAAACTGTCCCGGTCCCCAGCACTGACCTGGAGCGGCGGCGGTGCCGTGGCCCCGCTGCTGAGGCGGCTCCACGGAGCGGGAGCGGCGCTCCCCAAACCGACCCCAAACCGCCCCAAACTGCCCCAAACTGCCCCAAACTGACCCAATCTGCCCCCAAACTGACCCAAACCGGCCCCAAACCGACCCAAACTGACCCAATCTGACCCAAACCGCCCCAGACCGGTCCCAGCACTGACCTGGAGCGGCGGCGGTGCCGGTGGCCCCGCTGCTGAGGCGGCTCCGCGGAGCGGGAGCGGCGCTCCCCAAACTGACCCAAACCAACCCAAACTGCCCCAAACTGCCCCAGACCGGTGTGCCCCGGTGCCAGCACTGACCTGGAGCGGCGGCGGTGCCGGTGGCCCCGCTGCTGAGGCGGCTCCGCGGAGCGGGAGCGGCGCTGCCCAAACTGACCCAAACCGCCCCAGACCGGTCCCAGTCTATCCCAGCCCGCACTGACCTGGAGCGGCGGCGGTGCCGGTGGCCCCGCTGTTGAGGCTGCTCGGTGGAACGGGAGCGGCGCTGCCCAAACTGACCCAAACCAACCCAAACTGACCCAAACTGCCCCAGACCGGTCCCAGTCTATCCCAGCCCGGGGCACTGACCTGGAGCGGCGGCGGTGCCGGTGGCCGCGCTGCTGAGGCGGCTCCGCGGAGCGGGAGCGGCGCTCCCGGGAGTAGCGGCGGGAGCGGCTCCGGGAGCGGCTCCGGGAGCGGCTGCGGCTGCCCCGGGAGCGGCTGCGGGAGCGGCGGGAGCGGCCCCGGAAGAGGCCCCGGGAGCGGCCCCGGAAGGGCGGGCGGGAGCCCCGGGAGGGGCTGCGGGAGCCGGAGCTGAACGAGGAGGACGAGGAGGAGCGCGAGGAGGAGGAGGAGGACGAGGAGGTGGAGGAAGAGCGGCGCCTGCGAGAGGGACAGGGGTGAGAAACTGGGGGGAAAAATGGGGGGAAAAATTGGGGGGAAAATGGGGAAAATATTGGGGGAAAAAGAGAAAATTGGTGGGAAAATTTGGGGGAAATTGAGGGAAATAATGGGGGAAAATGGGGGGAAATTTTTAGGGAGAAAATAGGGGGAAATTTGGGGGCAAATGAGGGGGGAAATGGGGAGGGAATAATGGGGAGAAAGGGAAGGGAAGGGAAGGGAAGGGAAGGGAAGGGAAGGGAAGGGAAGGGAAGGGAAAATGGGGGAAAATTGGGGGAAATGGGGAAAATGAGGGGGAAAATTTGGGGGAAAATGAGGGGGGAAATTTGGGGGGAAATGGGGGGAGGAAATGGGGGAAAATGGGGGGAAAAATTGGGGGGAAAAGAGAAGAACAGGGGGAAAATTTGGGGGAAATGGAGGGAAATAATGGGGGAAAATGAGGGGAAAATTGGGGGGAAATTTTTAGGGAGAAAATAGGGGTAAAATTGGGGGAAATGGGGAAAAATGGGGGAAAAAGAGAAAATTGGTGGGAAAATTTGGGGGAAATTGAGGGAAATAATGGGGGAAAATGGGGGGAAAATTGGGGGGAAATGGGGAAATTTTTAGGGAGAAAATAGGGGGAAATTTGGGGGGAAATGAGAGGGAAAATGGGGAGGGAATAATTGGGGAAAATGGAAGGGAAAATGGGGGAAAATGAGGGGGGAAATGGGGGAAAATGGGGGGAAAAAGAGAAGAACGGGGGGAAAATTTGGGGGGAAATGGGGAAAAATGGGGGAAAAAGAGAAAATTGGTGGGAAAATTTGGGGGAAATTGAGGGAAAAAATTGGGGAAAATTGGGGGAAAATTTGGGGGAAATGAGGGGGAAAATGGGGAGGGAATAATTGGGGAAAATCAGGGAAAAATGGGGAAAATCAGGGAAAAATCAGGGAGAAAAAGGAGGAAAAGACCGGGAAAAATGGGAAAAATCAGGGGGAAATGGGAAAAAAACAGGGAAAAAATCAGGGGAAAATGGGGAAAATCAGGGAACAATGGGGAAAATCAGGGAAAAATCAGGGAAAAATGGGGAAAATCAGGGAAAAATGGGAAAAATCAGGGAAAAAAGGGAAAAATCAGGGAGAAAAGGGAGGAAAAGACGGGGAAAAAAGGGGGAAAATCAGGGGAAAAAATCAGGGAAAAAAGTGGGGAAAAAAGGGAAAAATCAGGGAGAAAAGGGAGGAAAAGACCGGGAAAAAAGGAGGAAAATCAGGGAAAAATGGGGGAAAATCAGCGAGAAAATCAGGGGGAAAATGGGGAAAAAACAGGGAAAAAAGTGTGGAAAAAAGGGAAAAATCAGGGAGAAAAGGGAGGAAAAGACCGGGGAAAAAGGGGGAAAATCAGGGAAAAATGGGGAAAAAAATGGCGAAAAAAGGGAAAAATCAGGGTGAAAATGGGAAAAAAAAACAGAGGAAAAAAGGGGAGAATCAGGGGGAAAATGGGGAGAAAACGGAAAATCAGGGGAAAATGAGGAAAAAAGAGAGGAAAAAAAGGGGAAAATCAGGGGGAAAATGGGGAAAAACAAGGAAAAAAGTGGGGAAAAAAGGGGAAAATCAGGGAGAAAAGGGAGGAAAAGACAGGGGAAAAATCAGGAGAAAATGGGGGAAAATCAGGGAAAAATCAGGGAAAAAAGTGGGGGAAAAAGGGAAAAAAGGGAAAAATCAGGGAGAAAAGGGAGGAAAAAAGGAGGAAAATCAGGGAAAAAAAGGGAAAATCAGGGAAAAAAGGGAGGAAAAGACGGGGAAAAAATGGGGAAAATCAGGGAAAAATCAGGGAGAAAAAGGAGGAAAAGACCGGGAAAAAGGAGGAAAATCAGGGAAAAAAAGGGAAAATCAGGGAAAAGGGGAAGCGCTGACCGGGCCGCCGCCCTGTGCGCCGCTGCCGAGGCTCCGGGCGCCGGGGGGCGCTGCCGCTCCCGGTGCTCGCGGTGCTCGCGGTGCGGCGGCTCCCGGGCCGGCGGCTCCTCGTCGCTGCCGCCGAAGCTGGTGATGAAGGTGATCTTCTCCTCGTGGCCCGGCGACGGCGTGCGCGACCGGGAACGGGACTCGGAGCTGGACTCCGAGGGGGAGCTGCGGGAATGGGAACGGGAACGGGGTTGGGAACGGAGCGGGAACGGGAACCGGAATGGGAACGGGACTCGGAGCTCGACTCCGAGGGGGAGCTGCGGGAACGGGAACGGGAACGGGGTTGGGGACGGAGCGGGACCGGGAACGGGACTCGGAGCTGGACTCCGAGGGGGAGCTGCGGGAACGGGAGCGGGGTTGGGAACGGAGCAGGACCGGGAGCAGGACCGGGAACGGGACTTGGAGCTGGACTCCGAGGGGGAGCTGCGGGAACGGGAGCGCGGGTTGGGAACGGAGCGGGAACGGGAACCGGAATGGGAACGGGGCTTGGGAACGGAGCGGGAACGGGAACGAGAACCGGAGCGGGAACGGGACTCGGAGCTGGACTCCGAGGGGGAGCTGCGGGAACGGGAGCGGGGGTTGGGAACGGAGCGGGAACGGGAACGGGAACCGGAGCGGGAACGGGACTCGGAGCTGGACTCCGAGGGGGAGCTGCGGGAACGGGAACGGGAACGGGAACGGGACTCGGAGCTGGACTCTGAGGGGGAGCTGCGGGAACGGGAACGGCACCGGGGTTGGGAACGGAGCGGGAACGGGAACGGGAACGGGACTCTGAGCTGGACTCGGAGGGGGAGCTGTGGGAACGGGAACAGGGGTTGGGAACGGGAGCGGGAACGGGAACGGGACTCAGAGCTGGACTCTGAGGGGGAGCTGCGGGAACGGGAGGGGGAATGGGGGTTGGGAACGGAGCGGGACCGGGAACGGGACTCGGAGCTGGACTCCGAGAGGGAGCTGCGGGAACGGGAACGGGGGTTGGGAACGGGAGCGGCACCAGGGGTTGGGAACCGGAGCGGGAACTGGAGCGGGAACGGGAACGGGACTCGGAGCTCGACTCCGAGGGGGAGCTGCGGAACGGAACGGGGAACGGGGGTTGGGAACGGAGCGGGAACGGGAACGGGACCGGGAACGGGACTCGGAGCTGGACTCCGAGGGGGAGCTGCGGGAACGGGAGCGGGAACGGGGGTTGGGAACGGAGCAGGAACGGGAACCGGAGCGGGAACGGGACTCGGAGCTGGACTCTGAGGGGGAGCTGCGGGAACGGGAACGGGGGTTGGGAACGGAGCGGGAACGGGAACCGGAACGGGAACGGGAACAAGAACCGGACCGGGAACGGGACTCGGAGCTGGACTCCGAGGGGGAGCTGCGGGAACGGGAACGGGGGTTGGGAACGGAGCGGGAACCGGAATGGGAACGGGGGTTGGGGATGGGACCGGGAACGGGAGCGGGGGTTGGGAACGGAGCGGGAGCGGGACTCGGAGCTGGATGCCGAGGGGAGCTGCGGGAACGGGAACGGGGGTTGGGAACGGAGCAGGAACGGGAACGAGAACCGGAGCGGGAACGGGAGCGGGAACGGGACTTGGAGCTCGACTCTGAGGGGGAACTGCGGGAACGGGAACACGGGGGTTGGGAACGGGAACGGGACCAGGAACGGGACTCAGAGCTGGACTCCAAGGGGGAGCTGCGGGAACGGGAACGGGACTCGGAGCTCGATTCTGAGGGGGAGCTGCAGGAGCGGGAGCGGGAACGGGAACGGGAACGGGAGCGGGACTCGGAGCTGGACTCCGAGGGGAGCTGCGGGAACGGGAACGGGAACGGGGGTTGGGAACGGAGCGGGAACGGGAACCGGAGCAGGACTCTGAGGGGGAGCTGCGGGAACGGGGGTTGGGAACGGGGGCTGGGAACGGGACCGGGAACGGGACTTGGGGCTGGGTTCCGATGAGGAGCTGCGGGAACGGGAGCGGCACCGGGGTTGAGAGCGGGAACGGGACTCGGAGCTCGATTCCGAGGGGGAACTGTGGGAACAGGAGCGGGAACGGGAACGGGACTCGGAGCTGGACTCCGAGGGGGAGCTGCGGGAGTGGGAACGGGAACGGGGGTTGGGGATGGGAGCGGGAACGAGAGCAGCACTGGGAGCGGCACTGGGGGTTGGGAACGGGACTGGGAACGGCACCGGGGTTGGGGATGAGAGCGGGAACGGGAACGGGACTTGGAGCTGGACTCTGAGGGGGAGCTGCGGGAACGGGAGCGGGAACGGGGGCTGGGAACCGGAGTGAGAACGGGAATGGAAAAAGGGGTTGGGATGGGACCGGGAACGGGACTCGGAGCTCGATTCCGAGGGGGAGCTGCGGGAACGGGAGCACCGGGAGCGGGACCGGAGCGGCACCGGGGGTTGCGAACCGGAGCAGGAACGGGAGCGGCACCGGGGTTGGGGATGAGAGCGGGAACGGGACTCGGAGCTCGATTCCAAGGGGGAGCTGCGGGAACGGGAGCGGGAACGGGGTTGGGGATGAGAGTGGGAACGGGAGTGGGAACGGGACTCGGAGCTCGATTCCGAGGGGGAGCTGCGGGAACGGGAGCACCGGGAGCGGGACCGGAGCGGCACCGGGGGTTGGGAACCAGAGTGGGAACGGGAATGGCACCGGGGGGTGGGATCAGAGCGGCACCGGGGGTTGGGGATGGGAGGGCGAACGGAAACGGGAGGGAACGGGAACGGCACCGGGGGTGGGGATGGGAACAGAGCGGCCCCGGGAGCACCGGGAGCAGCACCGGGGATGGGAACGGAGCGGCCCCGGGAGCACCGGGGATGGGAACGGGAGCACCGGGAGCGGCCCCGGGAGCACCGGGAGCAGCACCGGGGATGGGAACGGGAATGGGAGCGGCACCGGGGATGGGAACAGAGTGGCCCCGGGAGCAGCACCGGGGATGGGAACGGAAATGGGAGCAGCACCGGGGATGGGAACGGGAGCACCGGAAGCAGCACCGGGGATGGGAACGGAGCGGCACCGGAGGCACCGGGGATGGGAACGGGAGGCCCCGGGAGGCACCGGGGATGGGAACGGGAGGCCCCGGGAGCGGCCCCGGGAGCACCGGGAGGCACCGGGGATGGGAACGGGAGGCCTGGGGAGCACCGGAGGCACCGGGGATGGGAACGGGAGGCCCCGGGAGCACCGGGAGGCACCGGGGATGGGAACGGAGCGGCACCGGAGGCACCGGGGATGGGAACGGGAGCACCGGGAGCACCGGGAGCACCGGGGATGGGAACAGAGAGGCACCGGGAGGCCCCGGGAGCGGCCCCGGGAGCACCGGGGATGGGAACGGGAGGCCCGGGGAGCACCGGGAGGCACCGGGGATGGGAACGGGAGGCCCCGGGAAGGCCCCCGGGAGCACCGGGAGCACCGGGAGGCACCGGGGATGGGAACGGGAGGCCCCGGGAAGGCCCCCGGGAGCACCGGGAGGCACCGGGGGATGGGAACGGAGCAGCCCCGGGAGCACCGGGAGGCACCGGGGATGGGAACGGGAGCACCGGAAGCAGCACCGGGGCCGAGGCGGGGCCGGTACCGTTTGTAGGGGTCGTAGGTGGGGCTGTCCCGGCGGGCGTAGCTGCGGGGAGAGGAAAAAAAATTAAAATAAAATCAAACACAATAAAATACAATGAAATGCAATAGGATACAGTACAACACAATATGATACAATACAATAAAATAAAATAAAATAATTAAAATAAAATCAAACACAATAAAATACAATGAAATGCAATAGGATACAGTACAACACAATATGATACAATAAAATAAAATAAAATAAAATAAAATAAAATAAAATAAAATAAAATAAAATAAAATAAAATAAAATAAAATGGTTTGAGGGTGAAAATTTGGGATTCGGGGGGATTTGGGAATGGAAAGTTGGGATTTGAGATGAAAAATTTGGATTAGGGGTAAAAAAATTGGGATTTGGGGTGGAAATGTTGGGATTTGAAGGAAAATGTTGGGATTTGGGGTGGAAATGTTGGGATTTGGGATAAAAATATTGGGATTTGAGATGAAAAAATTGGGATTAGGGGTGGAAAAATTGGGATTAGGGTGGAAATGTTGGGATTTGGATGAGAACGTTGGGATTTGGGATAAAAACGTGGAGATTGGAGGGAAAATGCTGGGGGAAATTTTGGGATTTGGGATAAAAATGTTGGGATTTGAGATGAAAAAATTTGGATTAAGGGTGGAAATGTTGGGATTTGAGATGAGAAAATTGGGATTTGAGATGAAAAATTGGGATTAGGGGTGGAAATGTTGGGATTTGAGAGAAAATGTTGGGATTTGGGAATGGAAGGTTGGGATTTGAGATGAAAAACTTGGGAATCTCTCACCTGGGGGGGCTGATCTTGCGCCCCTTCAGCCGCTTCTCGCGGAATTCGCGGCGCTGCCGGCGGGAGCGGCGGCCCTGCAGGGCAAGAAGGGATTTTTGCGATTTTCCAAGGAAAATTTCAATTTTTCTGTTTTGGTTTTTTTTTTTGTTTTTTTTTTTTTTTTTTTTTCTGGTTTTTTTCTGTTTTTTTCTGGGTTTTTCTGGGTTTGTCTGGGTTTTTTCTGGGTTTTTTTCTGGTTTTTTTTTCGGGTTTTTTGGGTTTTTTTCTGGGTTTTTTTCTGATTTTTCTTTCTGGTTTTTTTTCTGGTTTTTTCTTTCTGTTTTTTTCTGGGGTTTTTTTGGGTTTTTTCGGGGTTTTCTTCTGGCTTTTTTCTGGGTTTTTTCTGGTTTGTTTCTGGGTTTTTTCTGGTTTTTTTTCTGGGTTTTTTCTGTTTTTTTCAGGTTTTTTCTGGTTTTTCTGGGTTTTTTATATTTTTTTTTTGGTGGGGTTTTTTTTCTGGGTTTTTCCTAGGTTTTTTCTGTTTTTTTTCTGTTTTTTTTCTGGGTTTTTCCTGGGTTTTTCCTAGGTTTTTTTCTGGGTTTTTTTTCCTGTATTTTTTCTGTGTTTTTTCTGGGTTTTTTCTGTTTTTTTCCTGTGTTTTTTCTGGCTTTTTCCTGTGTTTTTTCTGGTTTTTTTCTGTGTTTTTTTCTGGTTTTTTCCTGGGTTTTTTCTGTGTTTTTTTCTGGTTTTTTCCTGGGTTTTTTTCTGTTTTTTTCTGGTATTTTTCTGGTTTTTTCCTGTTTTTTTTCTGGGTTTTTTTTCTGGGCTTTTTCTGGTTTTTTCTGGGTTTTTTTATATTTTTTTTCCTGGGGTTTTTTTTCTGGTTTTTTCTGGTTTTTTTCCTGGGTTTTTTCCTATGTTTTTTCTGTTTTGTTTTTTTTTTCTGGGTTTTTTCCTGTGTTTTTTCTGGGTTTTTCCTAGGTTTTTTTCTGGTTTTTTTTCCTGTATTTTTTCTGTGTTTTTTCTGGTTTTTTTCCTGTGTTTTTTTCTGGGTTTTTTTCTGGGTTTTTCCTAGGTTTTTTTCTGGTTTTTTTCTGTTTTTTTTTCTGTGGTTTTTTTTCTGTTTTTTTCCTGTGTTTTTTCTGGGCTTTTTTCTGGGGTTTTTCTGGGTTTTTTCCCTGGGTTTTTTCTGGTTTTTTCCTATGTTTTTTCTGGGTTTTTTTTCTGTTTTTTTTCTGGGTTTTTTTCTGTTTTTTTCTGGGTTTTTCCTGGGTTTTTTTCTGTTTTTTTTTTTTTTCCTGTGTTTTTTCTGGGTCTTTTTCTGTTTGTTTTTTCTGGTTTGTTTCTGGGTTTTTTCTGGTTTTTTTCTGGGTTTTTTCTGGGTTTTTTTCTGTTTTTTTTCCTGTGTTTTTTTTTTCCTGTGTTTTTTCTGGTTTTTTCCTCTGTTTTTTCTTTCTGGTTTTTTTTCTGTGTTTTTTTTCTGGTTTTTTCCTGTGTATTTTCTGTTTTTTTCCTGTGTTTTTTCCTGGTTTTTTTCTGGTTTTTTTTTCTGGGTTTTTCCTGGGTTTTTCCTAGGTTTTTCTCTGTTTTTTTTTTCCTGTATTTTTCCTGTGTGTTTTCTGGGCTTTTTTCTGGGTTTTTTTTCTGGTTTTTTCTGTGTTTTTTCTGGGTTTTTTTTTCTGGGTTTTTTCTGGGTTTTTTTCTGTTTTTTTCCTGTGTTTTTTCTGGTTTTTTTTTTTTTTCTGGGTTTTTTCTGGGTTTTTTCCTGTGTTTTTTCTGTTTTTTCTTTCTGTTTTTTTTCTGGGTTTTTTTCTGGTTTTTTTCTGTTTTGTTTTTTTTTCTGGGTTTTTCCTGTGTTTTTTCTGTTTTTTCTTTCTGGTTTTTTTCTGGGTTTTTTCTGGTTTTTTTCTGGGTTTTCTCTGGGTTTTTTCTGGTTTTTTTCTGGGTTTTTTTCTGTATTTTTCCTGGGGTTTTTTTCTGGGTTTTTTTTTGGTTTTTTTTCTGGGTTTTTTTCTGGTTTTTTTCCTATGTTTTTTTCTGGGTTTTTTTTCTGGGTTTTTCCTGGGTTTTTCTTTGGTTTTTTTCTGGTTTTTTTCCTGTGTTTTTTCTGGGGTTTTCCTAGGTTTTTTTCTGGTTTTTTTTTCCTGTATTTTTTCTGTGTTTTTTCTGTTTTTTTTTTTTTTTTTCTGGGTTTTTTCTGGGTTTTTATTGGGTTTTTCCTAGGTTTTTTTTTTATGGCTTTTTTTTCTGGTTTTTTTCCTGTGTTTTTTCTGGGTTTTTTCTGGGGTTTTTTCTGGATTTTTTTCTGGTTTTTTTCTGGGTTTTTTTTTTGTTTTTTTCAGTTTTTTCCCTCACCGAGTACATGGCCTTCTCCTCCTCCAGGGCCTTGGCGTTTTTGATGGCTTCGGCCTCCTCCTTGTCCTTCCTCAGCATCCTGCAGCAGGAAAATCAAAATAAACGGGAGCAGGGTTGGGGAGACCCCGAGTGCTGAGGGAAAGGGGAGCCCTGAGCTGGGAGTTCAGGGAAAAATGGGATTTTTGAGGTGGAATTTCAGGGAAAAATGGGATTTCTGAGGTGGAATTTCAGGGAAAAATGGGATTTTTGAGGTGGAATTTCAGGGGAAAATGGGATTTTTGAGGTGGAATTTCAGGGGAAAATGGGATTTTTGAGGTGGGATTTCAGGGGAAAATGGGATTTTTGAGGTGGAATTTCAGGGAAAAATGGGATTTCTGAGCTGGGATTTCAGGGGAAAATTGGATTTTTGAGGTGGAATTTCAGGAAAAATTGGATTTTTGAGGTGGAATTTCAGGGGAAAATGGGATTTTTGAGGTGGAATTTCAGGGGAAAATGGGATTTTTGAGGTGGAATTTCAGGGAAAAATTGGATTTTTGAGGTGGAATTTCAGGGAAAAATGGGATTTCTGAGGTGGAATTTCAGGGAAAATGGGATTTTTGAGGTGGAATTTCAGGGAAAAATGGGATTTTTGAGGTGGAATTTCAGCGAAAAATTGGATTTCTGAGGTGGAATTTCAGGGAAAAATGGGATTTTTGAGGTGGAATTTCAGGGAAAAATGGGATTTTTGAGGTGGAATTTCTGGGGAAAATGGGATTTTTGAGGTGGAATTAGAGGGAAAAATGGGATTTCTGAGGTGGAATTTCAGGGAAAAATTGGATTTCTGAGGTGGAATTTCTGGGGAAAATGGGATTTCTGAGGTGGAATTTCAGGGAAAAATTGGATTTCTGAGGTGGAATTTCAGGAAAAAATTGGATTTTTGAGGTGGGATTTCAGGGAAAAATGGGATTTTTGGGGTGGAATTTCCGGGGAAAATGGATTTTTGAGGTGGAATTTCAGGGAAAAATGGGATTTTTGGGGTGGAATTTCCGGGGAAAATGGATTTTTGAGGTGGAATTTCAGGGAAAAATGGGATTTCTGAGGTGGAATTTCAGGGGAAAATGGGATTTTTGAGTGGAATTTCAGGGAAAATGGGATTTCTGAGGTGGAATTTCAGGGAAAAATGGGATTTTTGAGGTGGAATTTCAGGGAAAAATGGGATTTCTGAGGTGGAATTTCAGGGAAAAATTGGATTTTTGAGGTGGAATTTACGGGGAAAATGGGATTTTTGAGGTGGAATTTCAGGGAAAAATGGGATTTTTGAGGTGGAATTTCTGGGGAAAATGGGATTTTTGAGGTGGAATTTCAGGGAAAAATGGATTTTTGAGGTGGAATTTCTGGGGAAAATGGGATTTCTGAGGTGGAATTTCAGGGAAAAATTGGATTTTTGAGGTGGAATTTCTGGGGAAAATGGGATTTTTGAGGTGGAATTTCAGGGAAAAATGGGATTTCTGAGGTGGAATTTCAGGGAAAATGGGATTTTTGAGGTGGAATTTCAGGGAAAAATGGGATTTTTGAGGTGGAATTTCATGGGAAAATGGGATTTTTGAGGTGGAATTTCAGGGAAAAATGGGATTTTTGAGGTGGAATTTCTGGGGAAAATGGGATTTCTGAGGTGGAATTTCAGGGAAAAATTGGATTTTTGAGGTGGAATTTCTGGGGAAAATGGGATTTTTGAGGTGGAATTTCAGGGAAAAATGGGATTTCTGAGGTGGAATTTCAGGGAAAAATGGGATTTCTGAGGTGGGATTTCAGGGGAAAATGGGATTTTTGAGGTGGAATTTCAGGGAAAAAATGGGATTTTGAGGTGGAATTTCAGGGAAAAATGGGATTTCTGAGGTGGAATTTCAGGGAAAAATGGGATTTTTGAGGTGGGATTTCAGGGAAAAATGGGATTTCTGAGGTGGAATTTCAGGGAAAAATGGGATTTTTGAGGTGGAATTTCAGGGAAAATGGGATTTTTGAGGTGGAATTTCAGGGAAAAATGGGATTTTTGAGGTGGAATTTCATGGGAAAATGGGATTTTTGAGGTGGAATTTCAGGGAAAAATGGATTTTTGAGGTGGAATTTCTGGGGAAAATGGGATTTTTGAGGTGGAATTTCAGGGGAAAATGGGATTTCTGAGGTGGAATTTCAGGGAAAAATTGGATTTTTGAGGTGGAATTTCAGGGAAAAATGGGATTTTTGAGGTGGAATTTCAGGGAAAAATGGGATTTCTGAGCTGGGATTTCAGGGGAAAATTGGATTTTTGAGGTGGAATTTCAGGGAAAAATGGGATTTTTGAGGTGGAATTTCAGGGAAAAATGGGATTTCTGAGGTGGAATTTCAGGGAAAAATGGGATTTTTGAGGTGGAATTTCCAGGGAAAAATGGGATTTTTGAGGTGGAATTTCAGGGGAAAATGGGATTTTTGAGGTGGAATTTCAGGGAAAAATGGGATTTCTGAGGTGGAATTTCAGGGAAAAATTGGATTTTTGAGGTGGAATTTCAGGGGAAAAGGGAAAGTCTGGAAATAAAAGGGGGGAACCCTCAGAAAAATCAGGGAGATCTGAGGCAGAATTCTAAGGAAAAATGGGATTTCCAGAAGGAAATCCTCTGGGAAAATAGGATTTCTAGGAGAAAATTCCCTCAGAAAATAGGATTTCTAGGAGAAAATCCCAAGGAAAAATGGGATTCTCAAGCCAAAATCCCAAGGTAAAATGGGATTCCCAAGACAAAATCCTAAGAAAAAAATGGGATTTCCAAGAGAGAATCCCAAAGAAAAATACGATTTGCAGGAAAGAATCCCAAAGAAAAATGCAATTCCTGAGGAAAAATCCAAAAGAAAAATGGGATTTCCATTTTCCAAGAGAATCCTAAGGGAAGATGGGATTTCCAAGGCAAAATTTTAAGGAAAAATGGAATTTCCAGGAGAGAATCCCAAGGAAAACCAGGATTTCCAAGCCAAAATCCCAAAGAAAAATGGGATTTCCAGGAGAAAATCCTAAGGAAAAATGGGATTCCCGAGCCTAAATCCCAAGGAAAAATGGGATTTCCAAGCCAAAATCCCAAGGAAAAATGGAATTTCCAGGAGAAAATCCCAAGGAAAAATGGGATTTCCAAGCCAAAATCCCATTGAAAAATGAGATTCCTGAGTCAAAATTCCAAGGAAAAATGAGATTCCTGAGCCAAAATTCTAAAGAAAAATGGGATTTCCAGGAGAGAATCCCAAGGAAAAATGGGATTCCCAAGCCAAAATCCCAAGGAAAAATGGGATTTCCAAGCCAAAATTCTAAGGAAAAATGGAATTTCCAGGAGAGAATCCCAAGGAAAACCAGGATTTCCAAGCCAAAATCCCAAAGAAAAATGGGATTTCCAGGAGAAAATCCTAAGGCAAAATGGAATTCCTGAGTCAAAATTCCAAAGAAAAATGGGATTTCCAGGAGAAAATCCTAAGGCAAAATGGAATTCCTGAGCCAAAATCTCAAGCAAAAATGATATTACTGAGCCAAAATCCCAAGGAAAAATGGGATTGCCAAGCCAAAATCCCAAGGAAAAATGGGATTTCCAGGAGAAAATCCTAAGGAAAAATGGGATTCCCGAGCCTAAATCCCAAGGAAAAATGGGATTTCCAAGCCAAAATCCCAAGGAAAAGCAGGAACCCTCCCCGGGATGGTTTTGGGGTAGAATCCCAACTTTTCCCGAGTTTTTTCCGGCCGTACCTGACGAAATCGCCCTCGGCCATGCCGTAGGTGGTGGCCTGCTTGTTCAGGTCGGCCACTTGCTCCTGGTTCAGCTCGTCCACGTCCACCTCCACGTCTGGAAAAACGCCGGGAAAATCCTGGAATTCCGCCCGGGATGGAGCCCCAAAGCCCGGGGAGAGGCCTCGGATCCGTTACCGATGTCCGGGATCACTTCGTCCTCGTCGGTGTTGGAGTCTTCCTCGGAGTCGTCCTCGTCCCCGGCTCGCTTTTCCAGGGAATTCTCCAGCTCCTCCACCGTGCTGTCCTCGTAGGTGTAGCCTATGGAAGCCTTTTTCTCCGCCAGCCTGGGGAGGGTGGGACACAAATCCCTCCGGGCCGCGGCTTCTCCCCTCAGGGAGGGACTGAGGGGCTGAGGGGGCCGGGGAGCGCCATGGAGGGAAAATGGGAATTGTGAGGGGAATTGTGAGGGGAATTGAGATGGAAAATGGGAATTGTGAGGGGAATTGTGAGAAAAAGCCTTTTTCTCCGCCAGCCTGGGGAGGGTTGGGACGGACACAAATCCCTCCGGGCCGCGGCTTCTCCCCTCAGGGAGGGACTGAGGGGGCCGGGGAGCGTCATGGAGGGAAAATGGGAATTGTGAGGGGAATTGTGAGGGGAATTGAGATGGAAAATGGGAATTGTGAGGGGAATTGTGAGGGGAATTGTGAGAAAAAGCCTTTTTCTCCGCCAGCCTGAGGAGGGTGGGACACAAATCCCTCCGGGCCACGGCCTCTCCCTCAGGGAGGGACTGAGGGGGCCGGGGAGCGCCATGGAGGGAAAATGGGAATTGTGAGGGAAAATGGGAATTGTGAGGGGAATTGAGAGGGGATTGTGGGGGGAATTGTGAGAAAAAGCCTTTTTCTCCACCAGCCTGGGGAGGGGTGGGACACAAATCCCTCCGGGCCGCGGCTTCTCCCCTCAGGGAGGGACTGAGGGGCTGAGGGGGCCGGGGAGCGCCATGGAGGGAAAATGGGAATTGTGAGGGGAATTGTGAGGGGAATTGAGAGGGGAAATGGGAATTGTGAGGGGAAATGGGAATTGTGAGGGGAATTGTGAGAAAAAGCCTTTTTCTCCGCCAGCCTGGGGAGGGGACGGACACAAATCCCTCCGGGCCGCGGCTTCTCCCCTCAGGGAGGGACTGAGGGGGCCGGGGAGACCCACGGAGGAAAAATGGGAATTGTGAGGGGAAATTGTGAGGGGAAATGGGAATTGTGAGGGGAATTGAGAGGAGAAATGGGAACTGTGAGAAAAAGCCTTTTTCTCCGCCAGCCTGGGGAGGGTGGGACACAAATCCCTCCGGGCCGCGGCTTCTCCCCTCAGGGAGGGACTGAGGGGCTGAGGGGGCCGGGGAGCGCCATGGAGGGAAAATGGGAATTGTGAGGGAAAATGGGAATTGTGAGGGGAATTGAGAGGGGATTGTGAGGGGAAATGGGAATTGTGAGGGAAATTGTGAGGGGAAATGGGAATTGTGAGGGGAATTGTGAGGGGAAATGGGAATTGTGAGAAAAAGCCTTTTTCTCCACCAGCCTGGGGAGGGGTGGGACACAAATCCCTCCGGGCCGCGGCTTCTCCCCTCAGGGAGGGACTGAGGGGCTGAGAGAGCCGGGCCGGGGAGCGCCATGGAGGGAAAATGGGAATTGTGAGGGGAAGTGAGGGAAAATGGGAATTGTGAGGGGAAATTGTGAGGGGAAATGGGAATTGTGAGGGGAAATTGTGAGGAAAAATGGGAATTGTGAGGGGAATTGTAAAGGGGCAATGGAATTGTGAGGGGAAATTGTGAGAAGAAATGGGAATTGTGAGGGGAATTGTGAGAAAAAGTCTTTTTCTCCACCAGCCTGGGGAGGGGTGGGACACAAATCCCTCCGGGCTGCAGCTTCTCCCCTCAGGGAGGGACTGAGGGGGCCGGGGAGCGTCATGGAGGGAAAATGGGAATTGTGACAGGAATTGTGAGGGGATTGTGAGGGGAAAATGTGAGGGGAAATGGGAATTGTGAGGGGAATTGTGAGAAAAAGCCTTTTTCTCCACCAGCCTGGGGAGGGGTGGGACACAAATCCCTCCGGGCCGCGGCTTCTCCCCTCAGGGAGGGACTGAGGGGCTGAGGGAGCCGGGCCGGGGAGCGCCATGGAGGGAAAATGGGAATTGTGAGGGAAAATGGGAATTGTGAGGAGAATTGAGAAAAGAAATGGGAATTGTGAGGGAAATTGTGAGGGGAAATGGGAATTGGGAGAAAAAGCCTTTTTCTCTGCCAGCCTGGGGAGGGGTGGGACACAAATCCCTCCGGGCTGCAGCTTCTCCCCTCAGGGAGGGACTGAGGGGGCCGGGGAGCGCCATGGAGGGAAAATGGAATTGTGAGGGGAAATGGGAATTGTGAGGAGAAGTGAGAGGGGAATTGAGAGGGGAAATGGGAATTGAGAGGGGAAATGGGAATTGTGAGGGAAAGTGTGAGGGGAATTGAGAGGGGAAATGGGAATTGTGAGGGGAAATCGTGAGGGGAATTGTGAGAGGGATTGTGAGGGTGATTGTGAGGGGAAATGGGAATTGTGAGGGGGAATGGGAATTGTGAGGGGACTTGTGAGGGAAAATGAGAACTGTGAGGGGAATTGAAAGGGGAATTGTGAGGGAAAATGAGAACTGTGAGGGGAATTGTGAGGGAAAATGGAAAATATGAGAGGGAATCGTGAGGGAAAATGGGAGCCCTGAGGGGGAAGTGTGAGGGAAAACGGGAATTGTGAGGGGGAATGGGAATTCTGAGGAAAAATGGGGGCCCTGAGGGGAAATTGTGAGGGAAAATGGGAATTATGAGGGGAAATTGTGAGGGAAAATGGGAACTGTGAGAGGGAATTGTGAGGGAAAGCAGGAATCGTGAGGGAAATCGTGAGGGAAAGTGGGAGCCCTGAGGGGGAATTGTGAGGAGAAATGGGAATTGTGAGGGGGAATGGGAGGCCTGAGGTGGAATTCTGAGAGAAAATGGGATTTCCAAGTTGGAATTCCAAGGACAATGGGAGCTCTGAGGCAGAATCTCAAGGAAAAACGGGAATCCCAAGCCAGAATCTCCCCAAACAAAACCAGGAGCCCTTCCCAGGATGATTTTGGGGAGATTCCAGCAAAGGAGTGAGGGGAAAACTGGGATTGGGGCGTTATCCCAGAATCAGGATAATTCCCAAGGGTGTGGGCGTGAATTCCCGGTGATTTCCCAGCCAGAATTCCCAGGAATTCCGACTTTTTTCCCTCACTTTTTCTTCTCATCCTCGTTGGGTTTCTGGAGGCCCCCGTAGAGCTCGTCGATGTAGATCTGGTACAGGCACTGCTCCTCCGAGACTGGGATTGGGAATTTAGGAATCAAATCATTCCTTCAATCCCTCGGGAGGCGTTCTCAGGGGATCCAGAGGGGTCAGAATTCCCAAAAAAACATGGAAAAAAGGGACTCACTGCCAGCAAAGTCGTTCTGCACCAGGCCCCGGTACCGCTCGTAGTTGCATTTGCGCTCGTCCGACTCCTGCTCCGGTGAGCTGCAAAACCAGGAATTCTGAGGGGATTTTGGGATCAAAACAGGGATTTTGGGGGTTCAAGGTGGATTTTGGGGTCCTAACGTGGATTTGGGGGGAAAAAAGGTGGATTTTTGGGGAGCAAAAGGGGCATTTTGGGGCCTCCCCCCTCACAGTTGTGTTTTTGCTTGTCCAACTCTTGCTCCGGTGAGCTGGAAAAATGGGAATTCTGAGGGGATTTGGGGATCAAAACAGGGATTTTGGGGGTTAAAAGTGGATTTTGGGGTCCTAATGTGGATTTGGGGGGAAAAAAGGTGGAATTTTGGGGAGCAAAAGGGGCATTTTGGGGCCTCCCCCTTCACAGTTGCGTTTGTGCTCATCCGATTCCTGCTCGACTGGAAAAATGGGAATTCTGAGGGGATTTTGGGATCAAAACAGGGATTTTAGGGATTAAAGGTGGATTTTGGGGTCCTAACATGGATTTGGAGGGGAAAAAAGGTGGATTTTTGGGGAGCAAAAGGGGCGTTTTGGGGCCTCCCCCCTCACAGTTGCGTTTTTGCTTGTCCAACTCTTGCTCCGGTGAGCTGGAAAAATGGGAATTCTGAGGGGATTTTGGGATCAAAACGGGGATTTTGGGGGTTAAAGGTGGATTTTGGGGTCCTAACGTGGATTTGGGGGGGAAAAAAAATGGATTTTTGGGGAGCAAAAGGGGCATTTTGGGGCCTCCCCCCTCACAGTTGTATTTGTGCTCATCCGATTCCTGCTCGGCTGGAAAAATGGGAATTCTGAGGGAATTTTGGGATCAAAATGGGGATTTTGGTGGTTAAAGGTGGAATTTAGGGATCAAGGAAAGATTTTGTGATTAAAAAAATGGATTTGGGGGAAAAATGGTGGATTTTTAGGGATCTTCCCACTCTTAGTTACATTTGTGTGCATCTGATTCCTGTTCTGGTGAGTTGGAAAAATGGGAATTCTGAGGGGATTTTGGGATCCAAATGGGAATTTTGGGGGTTCAAGGTGGATTTTATGGGTTCAAAGGAGGATTTTGAGGATCCAAGGGGGATTTTTGCTAAAAAAATAAAAGGAATTTTATGGCTTCAAAGAGAAGTGTTTGGGGAATTTTTTGGAGAATCTGATGGGAATTTTTTGGGGAATCGTATGGGAATTTTTTGGGAATCTTGTGGGAAATTTTTGGGAAATCTTACAGGAATTTTTTAGGGATCTTATGTGAAATATTTGGGGATTCTTACAGGAATTTTTGGGGAATTTTATGGGAATTTTTTGGGAATCTTATGGCAATTTGTTGGGGAATCTTATGGGAATATTTTTTTGGGAATGTCTTATGGAAATTTTTTTGGGAATCTTGCAGGAATTTTTTGGGGAATTTTATGGGGAATCTTATGGGAAATGTTTTGGGGACTCTTATAGGAATTTTTTGGGAATATTACAGGAATTTTTGGGGGAATTTTAAGGGACTTTTTTTGGAAATCTGAGGGGAATTTTTTGGGGAATTCCTTAGGAATTTTTTGGGATTCTTACAGGAATTTTTTGGGGAATCTTACAGGAATTTTTTAGGGATCTTATGGGAAATTTTTGGGGAATCTTATGGGAATTTTTTGGGATTCTTACAGGAATTTTTGGGGGGAATTTTGCAGGAATTTTTTGGGGATTCTTATGGGAATTTTTGGGGGATTCTTATGGGAATTTTTGGGGAATTTTATGGAGATTTTTTGAGAATTTTATGGAGATTTTTTGAGAATTTTATGGGAATTTTTTGGGATTCTTACAGGAATTTTTTGGGGAATCTTGCAGGAATTTTTTGGGGAATCTTGCAGGAATTTTTTGGGGGAATTTTGCAGGAATTTTTTGGGATTCTTATGGGAATTTTTGGGTAATTTTATGGGAATTTTTGGGATTCTTACAGGAATTTTTTGGGGGAATTTTATGGGAATTTTATGGGAATTTTTGGGATTCTTACACGAATTTTTTGGGGGAATTTTAGGGGAATTTTTGGGGAATTTTAGGGGAATTTTTGGGGAATTTTATGGGAATTTTTGGGGCTTTTTTTAGGGATTTTTGGGGGATTTTTATGGGAATTTTTGGGGAATTTTTGGGGAATTTTTGAGAATTTTATGGGAATTTTTTGGGAATTTTATGGGAATTTTTTGGGGAATCTTATGGGAATTTTTTTGGATTCTTACAGGAAGTTTTTGGGGAATTTTATGGGAATTTTTTGGGGAATCTTATGGGAATTTTTTGGGGAATCTTATGGGAATTTTTGGGGGATTCTTATGGGAATTTTTGGGGAGTTTTATGGGAATTTTTGGGATTCTTACAGGAATTTTTTGGGGAATCTTGCAGGAATTTTTTGGGGGAATTTTGCAGGAATTTTTTGGGGATTCTTATGGGAATTTTTGGGGGATTCTTATGGGAATTTTTGGAGAGTTTTATGGGAATTTTTGGGATTCTTACAGGAATTTTTTGGGGGATTTTTATGGGAATTTTTGGGGAATTTAATGGGAATTTTTGGGATCCTTACGTGGGGCTGAGCAGGGCCGGGGTGTACATGGGGATGAAATCCAGGTGAGCGCGGACGTCGAACCGGTCGATCATGTTGTTGGTGTCCCCCTGCCAGGGCATCCTGCAGGAAAAACCAAACCTTGGGATCGGGAAAAATCCCGGAATTCCCACCCAGAGTGGTCCCAATTCCCCCCTTCCCTTCAGCAAAAAAACCAGGAAAGGTGGTTCCCCCAAAAAACTGAATTTTCTTTGGGTTGATGGAGTAAAAACGAGTTAAATTTCATTTTAGGGGAAAATTGGGATTTATCCAGGTCTGGGGGGGATTTTCTCCCTGGATTGAGCAAAATTCCTCCTTTCCATCAGCAAAAAAATGGGAGCGATAATTCCAATAAAAACCTGAATTCTGCCTGGATTTGCCCAAAACTTCCCAAATTCCGACCCCTGCGAAATCCCAAATTTCTCCATCCCTGGGGGTCGATCCCAGGAACATTCCAGAAATAATTCCATGGAATTTATCCCTGGAATGAGCAAAATTCCTTCAGTAAAAATGGGAAAAGTGGCTCCAAATCCTCCCAGATTTGCCCAAAACTTCCCAAATTCCATCCCCTGGGAAATCCCAAATTTCTCCATCCCTGGGGAAACAATCCCAGGAACATTCCAGAAATAATTCCATGGGATTTATCCCTGATAATTCCATGGGATTTATCCCTGAAATGAACAAAATTCTCCTTTTCCCATCGCTAAAAATCAAGAACAGTGACTCCAAATCCTCCCGGATTTTCCCCAAATTCCAACCCCTGGGAAATCCCGGATTTCTCCATCCCTGGGGGGACAATCCAAGGAATATTCCAGAAATAATTCCATGGAATTTATCCCTGGAATGAACAAAATTCCTTCAGTAAAAATGGGAACGGCAGCTCCAAATCCTCCTGGATTTGCCCAAAATTTCCCAAATTCCATCCCCTGGGAAATCCCAGATTTCTCCATCCCTGGGGGGACAATCCCAGGAACATTCCAGAAATAATTCCATGGGATTTATCCGTGGAGTGAGCAAAATTCCTTCAGTAAAAATGGAAAAAGTGGCTCCAAATCTTCACAGATTTGTCCAAAACTTCCAAATTCCATCCCCATGGAAATCCCAAATTTCTCCATCCCTGGGGGTCAATTCCAGGAATATTCCAGAAATAATTCCATGGAATTTATCCCTGGAATGAGCAAAATTCCTTCAGTAAAAACAGGAATGGCATCTCTAAATCTCCCCAGATTTGCCCAAAACTTCCCAAATTCCAACCCCTGGGAAATCCCAAATTTCTCCATCCCTGGGGGGCGATTCCAGGAATATTCCAGAAATAATTCCATGGGATTTATCCCTGGAATGAGCAAAATTCCTTCAGTAAAAATGGGAAAAGTGGCTCCAAATCCTCCCGGATTTTCCCCAAATTCCATCCCCTGGGCAATCCCGGATTTCTCCATCCCTGGGGGGACAATCCAAGGAATATTCCAGAAATAATTCCATGGAATTTATCCCTGGAATGAGCAAAATTCCTTCACTAAAAACTGGGGATGGTGACTCCAAATCCTCCCGGATTTTCCCCAAATTCCATCCCCTGGGCAATCCCGGATTTCTCCATCCCTGGGGGGACAATCCCAGGAATATTCCAGAAATAATTCCATGGGATTTATCCCTGAAATGAACAAAATTCTCCTTTTCCCATCGCTAAAAAATGGGAAAAGTGGCTCCAAATCCTCCCGGATTTTCCCCAAATTCCAACCCTGGGCAATCCCAGATTTCTCCATCCCTGGGGGTTGATCCCAGGAACATTCCAGAAATAATTCCATGGAATTTATCCCTGATAATTCCATGGAATTTATCCCTGAAATGAGCAAAATTCCTTCAGTAAAAACAGGAACGGCAGCTCCAAATCCTCCCGGATTTTCCCCGAATTCCATCCCCAGGGCAATCCCGGATTTCCCCACCCCGGAACATTCCAGAAGCCCCCCGGACCCCCATTGCCATTGCCATGGCTCACATGTTGACGGGGCTCTCGGCCGCCAGCGCCACGGCCGAGTCCAGGTGCACCTTGCAGGCCCGGCCGTGCACCTGCAGGAACTGCGCCGGGTCCTTCTTCTGGGAAAACAGGGAAAATCTTGGAATTACGGGGGAGAATTCCCAGGGAAATGCTGGGATTAGGGATGGGGGAATGGGGGGGAATATCCCAGGAAGAATCCGGGATTAGGGATGGGGGAATGGGGGGGGGGAGAGTTCTCAGGAAAATTCAGAGCCCCAAACTGGTTCTGGATGATCCCAAACTGGTTCTGGGCATCCCCAAACTGGTTCAGGACCCCCAGACTGGTTCAGGACCCTCAAACTGGTTCTGGGTATCCCCAAACTGGTTCAGGACCCCCAAACTGGTTCTGGGTATCCCCAAACTGGTTCTGGCTCCCCCAAACTGGTTCAGGACGCCCCAAACTGGCCCAAACTGGTTCTGGGTCCCTCCAAACTGGGACAAGGACCCCCCAAACTGGATTTGGGTCACGCCAAACTGGTTCAGGACCCCCTAAACTGGTTCTGCGTATCCCCAAACTGGGACAAGGACCCCCCAAACTGGTTCTGGCACCCCCAAACTGGCTCAGGACCCTCAAACTGGTTCTGGCACCCCCCAGACTGGTTCAGGACCCTCCCAAACTGGCCCAAACTGGTTCTAGGTCCACCTCAAACTGGTTCTGGCACCCCCCAGACTGGTTCTGGATGATCCCAAACTGGTTCTGGGTATCCCCAAACTGGTTCTGGGTGCCCCCAAACTGGGACAAGGACCCCCCAAACTGGGACAAGGACCCCCCAACTGGGACAAGGACCCCCCAAACTGGTTCTGGATGATCCCAAACTGGTTCTGGGTATCCCCAAACTGGCCCAAACTGGTTCTGGCTCCCCCCAGACTGGTTCAGGACCCTCCCAAACTGGCCAAAC
>NW_026992701.1:0-37553 GCF_028769735.1 Zonotrichia leucophrys gambelii
CCCAAAATCCTCAAATTTGACCCCAAAATCCTGGGAATCAGCCCCAAAATCCAGGAATTCTACTCCAAAATCACAGAATCGGCCCCAAAATCCTAAAATTCAGCCCCAAAATCCTGGAATTCAGCCCCAAAATCCTGGAATTCAGCCTGAAAAATCCTGGAATCTGGCCCCCCCCCAAAAATTCCAAAATTTTGCTGCGAAATCCTAAAATTTGGTGGCCCCAAAATGGCAGAGTTTGGCTCCAGAAATCCCAAAATTCAGCCCCAAAAATCCGAACGTTTGGCCCAGAATTGGCCCCAAAATCCTAAAATTTGACCCCAAAATCCTCAAATCTGGCCCCAAATCCAAGAATTCAGCTGGAAAATCCTGGATTCGACCCCAAAAGCCGCAGATTTGGCCCCAAAATCTCAAAGTTCTGCCCCAAAATTCCACATTTGGCCCCAAAACCCCCCAAAATCCCAAAAAGTTTGGGGTTCCCAGACTCCCACCCCACAGATTTGGGGTTCCCAAGCCCACAAATTTTGGGGTTTCCTAAAAATTTTGGGATTTCCAGCAGAATTTGGGGTCCCCAAACTGTTCCCAACCCCATAAATTTTGGGGTTTCCTGTTGGTTTTTGGGGTTCCTGGACCCCAAACTGGTCCCACCCCTCAAATTTTGGGGTTTCCCAGTGATTTTGGGGTCCCTCTGAGTAATTTTGGGATTTCCCGGTGATTTTGGGGTCCCCAAATGGATCCAACCCCATAAATTTTGGGGTTTCCGGAGATTTTGGGGTTCCTAAACCACTCCAACCCCATAAATTTTGGGGTTTCCAGGAATTTTGGGGTTCCTAAATCCCTCCCACCCCATAAATTTTGGGGGTTCCGGGGATTTTGGGGTTCCCAAACCAATTCCACCCCAAAAATTTTGGGATTTCCTGCAGATTTTGGGGTCACCAAATCAGTCCCAACTCATAAATTTTGGGATTTCCTGGTGATTTTGGGGTCCCCAAATGGATCCAACCCCATAAATTTTGGGGTTTTCAGGGATTTTGGGGTTTCCCAGGGATTTTGGGATTTCCTAAATCCCTCCCACCCCATAAATTTTGGGGTTTCCTGCAGATTTTGGGGTTCCCGGTGCTGTTTTTGGGGCCCCGCCCCGCAGATTTTTGGGGTTTTTTTTGGATTTTTGGGGTTTTTTCGGGATTTTGGGGTTCCCGGTGCCGTTTTGGGGTCCCTCCCCGTGGATTTTTGTTTTTTTTTTTTTTTATTTTTGGGGTTTTTTGGTGATTTTGGCGTTCCCGGTGCCCGCAGGTTTTGGGTCCCGCCCCATAAATTTGAGGTTTTTTGGCGATTTTTGGGTTATTTTTGGGGATTTTCGGGTCCCTCCCGGGGATGCTCCGGCGGTGCCGGGGCCGGGGCGGGGCCGGGGCCGCGTTCCCGCAGTTCCCGCCCCCATCCCCGTTAGCCCGGATTTATCCAGGATTTATCCCGGTGCTATCCCGGCGCTATCCCGGTTTTTATCCCGGTTCCGGTCCCGGTTTCGGGCGCCCTCCCGTCCCGTACCGAACCGAACCGAACCGAACCGCACCGCACCGTACCGTACGGTACATGGCGCTGCTGCGGCGGCGGCTGCGGCGGGAGCGGAGCGGCGGTAGCGGGGGCGGGAAACACCGGGAACGGAGGGAAAACCGGGAACGAGAAACACCGGGAACGGAGGGAAAACCGGGAACGGAGGGGAACCGGGAATGGAGAGGAAAACCGGGAAGGAGAAACACCGGGAACGGAGGAAAACCGGAATGGGGAACGGGATGGGGAGGGGCGGAAACCGGGAACGGGGGGAACGGGAACGGAGGAAACCGGGAATGGAGAGAAAACCGGGAACGAGAAACACCGGGAACGGAGGGAAAACCGGGAACGGAGGGAAACCGGGAATGGAGAGAAAACCGGGAACGAGAAACACCGGGAACGGAGGGAAAACCGGGAATGGAGGGGAAACCGGGAATGGAGAGAAAACCGGGAACGAGAAACACCGGGAACGGAGGGAAAACCGGGAATGGAGGGAAACCGGGAATGGAGAGAAAACCGGGAACGAGAAACACCGGGAACGGAGGGAAAACCGGGAATGGAGGGGAAACCGGGAATGGAGGGAAAACCGGGAACGGGAACGGGGGCTGGGAACAACGGGAACGGGAAAAACCGGGAACGAAGGGAAAACCGGGAATGGAGAGAAAACCGGGAATGGGAACGGAGGGAAAACCGGGAACGGGAACGGGAAACAACGGGAACGGAGGGAAAACCGGGAACGGGAGCGGAGGGAAAACCAGGAATGGAGAGAAAACCGGGAACGGGAACGGGAAACACCGGGAACGCAGGGAAAACCGGGAACGCAGGGAAAACCGGGAACGGGAATGGAGGGAAAACCGGGAACGGAGGGAAAACTGGGAATGGAGAGAAAACCGGGAACGAGAAACACCGGGAATGGAGGGAAAACCGGGAATGCAGGAAAAACCGGGAATGGGAAAAACCGGGAATGGGAACGGGAAAACCGGGAACGGGAACAGAGGGAAAACCGGGAAGGGAAGTGGCTCCACCCACAGGAACGGGAACAACGGGAATAGACGGAAAACCGGGAATGCAGGGAAAACCGGGAATGGGAATTGGGGGTAAACGGGGAATGGGGAAAACTGGGAACGGGAACCGAAAAAAACGTGAATGGGAATAGAGGGAACACCTGGAATGGGAACGGGAATGGGAAAACCGGGAACGGAGAAAACCAGCAACGGGAAGGGGAAAAAGCCGGGAATGGGGAAAACCGGGAATGGGAACAGAGGGAAAACCAGGAATGGGTGGGAGTAGCAGGAATGGGGAAAAAAAAACAGGAATGGGAACAACAGGAAAACTGGGGATGGGAAAAACGGGAATGGAAAACTGGGAATGGATTGGGATAAATGAGAACGGAAAACCGGGAATGGGATCATGACAGAAAACCAGGAGTGGATCAGCATAAACGGGAATGGATGGGGATGGGAAACCGGGAATGGATCAGGATAAATGGGAATGGATCGGGATGGAAAACCGGGAATGGATCGGGATGGAAAACCGGGAATGGATCAGGATAAATGGGAATGGATCAGGATGGAAAACCAGGAATGGATTAGGATAAATGGGAATGGATCAGGATGGAAAACCAGGAATGGATCAGGATAAACGGGAATGGATCGGGATGGAAAACTGGGAATGGATCAGGATAAATGGGAATGGATCGGGATGGAAAACTGGGAATGGATCAGGATAAATGGGAATGGATCAGGATGGAAAACCAGGAATGGATCAGGATAAATGGGAATGGATCGGGGATGGAGAAACGGGAATGGATCAGGATAAAGGGAATGGATCAGGATGGAAAACGGAATGGATCAGGATAAATGGGAATGGATCGGGATGGAAACTGGAATGGATCAGGATAAATGGGAATGGATCAGGATGGAAAACCAGGAATGGATCAGGATAAATGGAATGGATCGGGATGGAAAACAGGAATGGATCAGGATAAATGGGAATGGATCGGGATGGAAAACTGGGAATGGATCAGGATAAATGGGAATGGATGGGATGGAAACGGGAATGGATCAGGATAAATGGGAATGGATCGGGATGGAAAACCGGAATGGATTGGATAAATGGGAATGGATAATGGGAATGGGAAACTGGTGGATCGGGATGGAAAACAGGGAATGGATCAGGATAAACGGGAATGGATGGGGATGGGAAACTGGGAATGGATCAGGATAAACGGGAATGGATCAGGATGGAAAACCAGGAATGGATCAGGATGAAAGGAATGGTCGGATAAATGGGAATGGATCAGGATGGAAAACCAGGAATGGATCAGGATAAATGGGAATGGATCGGGATGGAAAACCAGGAATGGATCAGGATAAATGGGAATGGATCGGGATGGAAAACCAGGAATGGATCAGGATAAATGGGAATGGATCGGGATGGAAAACTGGGAATGGATCAGGATAAATGGGAATGGATCGGGATGGAAAACCAGGAATGGATCAGGATAAATGGGAATGGATCGGGATGGAAAACCAGGAATGGATCAGGATAAACGGGAATGGATCGGGATGGAAAACCAGGAATGGATCAGGATAAATGGGAATGGATCGGGATGGAAAACCAGGAATGGATCAGGATAAATGGGAATGGATCGGGGGATAAATGGGAATGGATCGAGGAAACAGGAATGGATCGGGATAAATGGAATGGATGGGATGGAAAACTGGGAATGGATCAGGATAAATGGGAATGGATCGGGATGGAAAACTGGGAATGGATCAGGATAAATGGGAATGGATCGGGATGGAAAACTGGGAATGGATCAGGATAAATGGGAATGGATCGGGATGGAAAACCAGGAATGGATAGGAATGGAAAACCGGGAATGGATCAGGATAAATGGGAATGGATCGGGATGGAAAACCAGGAATGGATCGGGATAAACGGGAATGGATCGGGATAAATGGGAATGGATCGGGATGGAAAACCAGGAATGGATCGGAATGGAAAACCGGGAATGGATCAGGATAAATGGGAATGGATCGGGATGGAAAACCAGGAATGGATCAGGATAAACGGGAATGGATCAGGATGGAAAACCAGGAATGGATCAGGATAAATGGGAATGGATCGGGATGGAAAACCGGGAATGGATCAGGATGGAAAACCAGGAATGGATCAGGATAAACAGGAATGGATCGGGATGGAAAACCAGGAATGGATCAGGAAAACCGGGAATGGATCGGATGGAAAACTGGAATGGATCAGGATAAATGGGAATGGATCGGGATGGAAAACAGGAATGGATCGGGATAAACTGGGAATGGATCGGGATAAATGGAATGGATCGGATAAATGGAATGGATCGGAATGGAAAACGGGAATGGATCAGGATAAATGGAATGGATCGGGATGGAAAACCAGGAATGGATCAGGATAAACGGAATGGATCAGGATAAATGGGAAGGGATGGGGATGGAAAACCAGGAATGGATCGAATGAACGGGGAAATCGGTAAGGAATGGATCGGGATGGAAAACCAGGAATGGATCGGGATAATGGGAATGGATCAGGATGGAAAACCAGGAATGGATCAGGATAAATGGGAATGGATCGGATGGAAAACGGGAATGGATCAGGGAAAACAGGAATGGATCGGATAAACGGAATGGATCGGATAAACTGGAATGGATAGGATAAATGGGAATGGATCGGGATGGAAAACTGGGAATGGATCAGGATAAATGGGAATGGATCGGGATGGAAAACCAGGAATGGATCAGGATAAATGGGAATGGATCGGGATGGAAAATCAGGAATGGATCAGGATAAATGGGAATGGATCGGGATGGAAAACCAGGAATGGATCAGGATAAATGGAATGGATCGGGATGGAAAACCAGGAATGGATCGAGGATAATGGGAATGGATCGGGATGGGAAACTGGGAATGGATCAGGATAAATGGGAATGGATCGGGATGGAAAACCGGGAATGGATCAGGATAAATGGGAATGGATCGGGATGGAAAACCAGGAATGGATCGGGATAAACGGGAATGGATCGGGATAAATGGGAATGGATCGGGATGGAAAACCAGGAATGGATCAGGATGGATAACTGGGAATGGATCGGGGTGGAAATGGAATGGATCGTGGAACTGGGAAGACAGATGAATGGAATGGATCGATGGAAAACTGGGAATGGATCAGGATAAATGGGAATGGATGGGATGGAAACCAGGAATGGATCAGGATAAATGGGAATGGATCGGATGGAAAACAGGAATGGATCAGGGATAATGGGAATGGATCGGATAAACTGGGAATGGATCAGGATAAATGGGAATGGATCGGATGGAAAACGGAATGGATCAGGATAAATGGGAATGGATCGGGATGGAAAATCAGGAATGGATCAGGATAAATGGGAATGGATGGGGATGGGAAACTGGGAATGGATCAGGATAAATGGGAATGGATCGGGATGGAAAACCGGGAATGGATCAGGATAAATGGGAATGGATCGGGATGGAAAACCAGGAATGGATCGGGATGGGAAACTGGGAATGGATCAGGATAAATGGGAATGGATCAGGATGGAAAACTGGGAATGGATCAGGATAAATGGGAATGGATTGGGATGGGAAACCAGGAATGGATCAGGATAAATGGGAATGGATCGGGATGGAAAACCGGGAATGGATCAGGATAAACAGGAATGGATCGGGATGGAAAACCAGGAATGGATTGGGATAAACGGGAATCGGATACGGGAATGGGTCGGGATTTGGGATATTGAATGGGACGCAATCGTGGGAATTGGATGAATGGGATAAACGGAATGGAATGGGAATGGGATAATCGGGAATGGGAACTGGGAATGGGAATAGGATTGGGATATTGGGAACTGGGAATGGGGTTGGGATAACTGGGAATGGGATTGGGAAAAACTGGAATGGGATTGGGAAAAACTGGAATGGGGTTGGGATAATGGAGAATAGGGCTGGGATAATCGGGAATGGGAACTGGGAACGGGATTGGGATATTGGGAATGGGGCTTGGATTGGGAACTGGGAATGGGGCCGGGATAATCGGGAATGGGATTGGGGGATTGGGAACCAGGAATGGCAACTGAGATATCAGGAATGGGGCTGGAATATTGGGAATGGGAACTGGGAATGGGATAACTGGGAATGGGACTGGGAACTGGGAATGGTGTTGGGATATTGGGAATGGGGCCGGGATAATCGGGAATGAGAACCAGGAATGGGGTTGGGATATTGAGAGCGGGATTGGGATAATTGGGATTGGGATAATTGGGAATAGGATTACGAATGGGATTGGGATAAACTGGAACGGGATTGGGAAAAACTGGGAATGGGAACCAGGAGTGGGGCTGGGATAATTGGGAATGGCATCGGGACTGGGAATGGGGCCAGAATACCAGGAATGGGAACGGGGATAAAGTGTGAAGGAGTTGGGATATCAGGAATGGGATTGGGATAAACTGGAATTGGGTTGGGATACTGGGAATGGCATTGGGAACTGGGAATGGGGTTGGGACAATCAGGAATGGGGTTGGGATATTGGGAATGGGATAACTGGGAATTGGGAATGGGATAATCAGGAATGGGATAATCAGGAATGGGACTGGGAATGGGATATCGGGAATGGGAACTGGGAATGGGATTGGGATCATGGGAATGGTGTTGGGAACTGGGAATGGGGCCGGGATAATCGGGAATGAGAACCAGGAGTGGGGTTGGGATATCGGGATTTGGATTAGGATATCGGGAATGGAGCCGGGATAATTGGGAATGGGAACCAGGAGTGGGGCTGGGATACTGGGAATGGGGTTGGGAACTGGGAGTGGGATAATTGGGAATGGGTTTGGGACAATCAGGAATGGGGTTGGGATATTGGGAATGGGATAACTGGGAATTGGGAATGGGATAACCGGGAATGGGGCTGGGATTATCAGGAATGGGAACGGGATAATCAGGAATGGGATATTGGGAATGGGAAACGGAAACTGGGAATGGGGTTGGGATATCAGGAATGGGAACTGGGAATGGGATATTGAGAATGGGAACTGGGATTGGGAACTGGGAATGGGATTGGGACAATCAGGAATGGGATTGACGACTGGGATGGTTGGGAATGGGGTTGGGATAACTGGGATTGGGAACTGGGAACGGGGCCAGGAATGGGATTGGGATAAACTGGAATGGAATTGGGATCATCAGGAATGGGATTGAGAATGGGAAACGGAATCTGGGAATGGGATTGGGATATCAGGAATGGGATACTGGGAATGGGAACTGGGATATTGGGAATGGGCTTTGGAACAGGAATGGGGCCGGGATAATCGGGAATGAGAACCAGGAATGGGATTGGGATGCTGGGAATGGGATTGGGAACTGGGAATGGGGCCAGGAATGGGAATCTCAGCCAGAAATGGGAATGGGATATTGAGAATGGGAACTGGGAACTGGGAATGGGATCGGGATAAACTGGAATGGGGGTGGGATATCCAGAATGGGAACTGGGAATGGGATTGGGACAATCACGAATGGGATTGGGGACTGGGATCGTTGGGAATGGGGTTGGGATAACTGGGATTGGGAACTGGGAACGGGGCCAGGAATGGGATTGGGATAAACTGGAATGGGATTGGGAACTGGGAACTGGGAATGGGAACCAGGAGTGGGGCTGGGATACTGGGAATGGGATTGGGAACTGGGAATGGGGCTGGGATAGCTGGCAATGGGGTTGGGATAATTGGGAATGGGATTGGGATGGAGAGATTGGAAACTGGGAATGGGATTGGGACAATCGGGAACTGGGAATGGGATTTGGGGTGATCGGGAATGGGATCGGGATATTGGGAAGGAGTTTGGAATATGAGGAATTCCGATGGGAAACTGAGGCAGGGATCCAACAGGGCCACACCCCCCACAAAGATGGGAATGAGGAATTCTGGGAACATCCAGGAATCCAAACATTCCCAACATTCCCAGAAATCCCCCAAATCCAGAGGGATTGAAATTCCACTGGGAATTCTTCCCCAAAAAAATCCAGTCAAAAAAAATTCCAAATTCCACCCAAAACCCCCCCAAAATCCCAACAAAAAAATCTCAACCAAAAAATAAATCCCACCAAAAAAAATCCCAAATCCCACAGAAAAATCCCAAAAATTCCACCAAAAAAAAAATCCCCAAATCCACAAAAAAACCTCAAATCCAAAATCAACAACAAAAAAATTCCAAATGCCACCAAAAAATAATCTCCCTCAAAAAAACCCCAAATCAAGCAAAAAATCCCCAAAATCTCACCAAAAATCCCAAATCCCATAAAAAAAATCCCAATCCCACCAAAAAAATCCCAAATCCCACAGAAAAATCCCAAATCCCAGCAAAAAAGTCCCAAACCCATCCAAAAATCCAAAATCTGACAAAATAATACAAAATCCCACAAAAATCCCAAACCCCAATAAAAAATCCTACAAAAATCCCAAAATCTCACCAAAAATCAAACCCAAATCCCACCAAAAAATCCCAAAAATTCCACAAAAAATCCCCCCAAAAATCCCAAATCCCTTTAAAAAAATCCCAATTAAAAAATCCCACAAAAATCCCAAAATCTCACCAAAAATCCCAAATCCCAATAAAAAATCCCAATAAAAAATTCCACAAAAATCCCCAAATCTCACAAACAAAAAAATCCCAAAAATTCCACCCAAAAAATTCCCCAAATCCCATCAAAAAAATCCCAAAAATTCCACGGAAAAAAATCCCAAAAATCCCACAAGAAATCCCAAATCCCATTAAAAAATCCCAATTAAAAATCCCAATAAAAAATCCCAAACCCCAATAAAAAATCCCACAAAAATCCCACAAAAAATCCCAAATCCCATTAAAAAATCCCAATAAAAAATCCCAGAAAAATCCCCAAATCCCACAAAAAATCCTAAATCCCATTAAAAAATCCCAATAAAAAATCCCAAAATCCCACAAAAAATCCCAAATCCCATTAAAAAATCCCAATTAAAAAATCCCACAAAAATCCCAAAATCCCACAAAAAATTCCAAAACCCCAATTAAAAATCCTAATAAAGAAATCCCACGAAAATCCTAAAATCCCAAAAAAATCCCAAATCCCATTAAAAAATCCCAATAAAAAAATCCCACAAAAATCCCCAAATCCCAGCAAAAAATCCCAAAAATTCCAAAGAAAAAAATCCCACAAAATTCCACAAAAAATCCCAAATCCCACTAAAAAATCCCAATAAAGAAATCCCACAAAAATCCCAAAATGCCACAAAAATCCCAAATCCCATTAAAAATCCCAATTAAAAAATCCCACAAAAATCCCAAAATCCAACAAAAATCCCAATCCCATTAAAAAATCCCAATTAAAAAATCCCAAAATCTTCCAAAAAAATCCCAAATCCCATTAAAAAATCCCAAGAAAAAACCCAATAAAAAAACCCAAACCCCAATAAAAAATCCCATAAAAAAACCCATAAAAATCCCAAACCAAAAACAAATCCACAAAAAATCCCAAATTCCATTAAAAAATACCAATTAAAAAAATCCCACAAAAAATCCCAAAATCCCACAAAAAATTCCAAAAGTTCCACAAAAAAAATCCCCAAATCCGCAAAAACCCCTCAAATCCAAAATCAACAAAAGCCAAATCCCACCCAAAAAATCCCAAATGCCACCTTTGGAATGTCAGGCGGAAATTTGAGCAGAACTTTGGGAATTTTGCGATGAATTTTTGGGGAATTTTAGGGGGATTTTTGAGAGGGATTTTGGGGGAAATTTGGGAGGAATTTTGTGCAGAACTTTGGGAATTTTGGGAAGGAATCCTTGGTAGAATTTGGGGATTTTGGGGGGAATTTTTGGACAGAACTTGGGGATTTTGGGGGGAATTTTTGGGGAATTTTAGGAGGAGTTTTGGGTAGGAATTTGGGGAAAATTTGGGAATTTTGGAAATGAATTTTGGGCAGAACTTTGAGAATTTTAGGAGGAATTTTTGGACAGAACTTGGGGATTTCAGGAGGAATTTTGGGGGAAATTTGGGAGGCAACTTGGGAATGTCAGGTGGAAATTTGGGCAGAACTTTGGGAATTTTGCGATGAATTTTTGGGGAATTTTAGGAGGAATTTTGGGGGAATTTGGGAGGAATTTTTGGGCAGAACTTGGGGATTTTGGGGGGAATTTTTGGGGAATTTTAGGAGGAATTTTGGGGAAATTTTGGGGGAATTCTTGGGGGAATTTTGGTAGGAATTTTTGGGGAATTTGGGAGGAATTTTGGGGGAACTTTAGGAAGAATTTTGGGGGAAATTTGGGAGGGAACTTGGGAATGTCAGGCGGAAATTTGAGCAGAACTTTGGGAATTTTGCGATGAATTTTTGGGGAATTTTAGGGGGATTTTTGAGAGGGATTTTGGGGGAAATTTGAGAATTTTGGGAAGGAATCTTTGGTAGAATTTGGGGATTTTGAGTGGAACTTTGGGAATATAGGGCAGAATTTTTGGACAGAACTTGGGGATTCTGGGGTGGAATGTTTGGGGAAATTTGGGAAGAATTTTATGCAGAACTTTGGGAATTTTGGGAAGGAATTTTTGGTAGAATTTGGGGATTTGAGCGGAACTTTGGGCATATAGGGGGGAATTTTTGGACAGAACTGGGGGATTCTGGGGGGAATGTTTGGGGGATTTTAGGAGGAATTTCGGGGAATTTTGCGGCAGAACTTTGGGATTTTTGTGACGAATTTTTGGGGGATTTTAGGAGGAATTTTGGGGGAAATTTGGGAGGGAACTTGGGAATGTCAGGCGGAAATTTGGGCAGAACTTTGGGAATTTTGCGACGAATTTTTGGGGGAATTTGGGGGAATTTTTGGGGGAATTTGGGGGGAATTTTGGGGGAATTTGGGAGGAATTTTTGGGGAAATTTGGGAGGAATTTTGGGGGAATTTGGGAGGAATGTTTGGGGGAATTTGGGGGAATTTGGGAGGAATTTTGGGGGAATTTGGGAGGGAACTTGGGAACGTCAGGTGAAAATTTGGGCAGAACTTTGGGAATTTTGTGATGAATTTTTGGGGAATTTGGGAGGAATTTTGAGGAAATTTGGGAGGGAACTTGGGAATGTCAGGCGGAAATTTGAGCAGAACTTTGGGATTTTTGCGATGAATTTTTGGGGAATTTGGGAGGAATTTTGGGGGAATTTTTGGGGAATTTGGGAGGAATTTTGGGGGAATTTGGGAGGAATTTTGGGGGAAATTTGGGAGGGTACTTGGGAATGTCAGGCGGAAATTTGGGCAGAACTTTGGGAATTTTGTGATGAATTTTTGGGGAAATTTGGGAGGAATTTTGGGGGAATTTGGGAGGAATTTTGGGGGAATTTTTGGGGAATTTTGAGGGGAATTTTGGAGGAATTTTGGGGGAATTTGGGAGGGAACTTGGGAATGTCAGGCGAAATTTGACAGAACTTTGGGATTTGCGAGAATTTATTTTAGGGAATTTTAAGGAATTGTGCGAATTTGTGAATAAGGGAATTTTGGGGAAATTGAGAATTTTGGGAGGAATCTTGGTAGGAATTTGGGATTTGGTGACACTTTGTAATATAGGAGCGCAGCTGTTTGGACAGAACTGGGGATCTGGGGTGGATGGGGGACCATTGGGAAGATTTATGCAGACTTGGTGCATTGTTGGGAAGGGATTTTTGGTGCTAGATTTGGGTGTTTTGAGCGATACTCGGGATTACCAGGGGGGACTTTTTGCCAGATCTTTGGGTTTGGGAGGGCAACTTTCTTGGGTGATTTTAGGAGGTTTCGTGGGTTTTCCGGCAGTGCTTCCGGGCATGTGTTGTGACCGATATTTTTTGGGGTTTGTAGGACCCGGATTTTGGGGCCGGATTTGGGGGGGGACCTTGGATTGCTCAGCGGACATTTGTGCGCCCGAGACTTTGGGATTCGTGCGTGATTTTTGGGGGATATTTGCGGGATTTTGGGGGAATTTTTGGGTCGGGCGTTTTGGGGAATTTGGGGAGTGTTGGGGAATTTTGGGAGGTGTTCGGGGGAATTTGGGACGATGTTCGGGTGTTTGGGGATTTGGTGAGGATTTTGGGGGAAATTTGGGAGGGACTTGGGACGTTCCGGTGAAAATTTGGGCGAACTGTGGGAATTTCGTGATGAATTTTTGGGGGAATTTGGGAGGAATTTTGAGGAAATTTGGGATGGGAACTTGGATGTCAGGCGGAAATTTGAGCAGAACTTTGGGATTTTTGCGATGAATTTTTGGGGAATTTGGGAGGAATTCTGGGGGAATTTTTTGGGAATTTGGAATAATTTTGGGGGGATTTGGGGGGAATTTTGGGGAAATTTGGGAGGGAACTTGGGAACGTTAGGCGGAAATTTGGGCAGAACTTTGGAATTTTGTGATGAATTTTTGGGGAAAATGAGGAATTTTGGGGAATTTGGGAGGAATTTTGGGGGAATTTTTGGGAAATTTTGGGGGAATTTTGGATGAATTTTGGGGGAAATTTGGGAGGGAACTTGGGAACGTCAGGCGGAAATTTGGGCAGAACTTTGGGAATTTTGCGATGAATTTTTGGGGAATTTTAGGAGGAATTTTTTAAAGGAATTTTGGGAAGGAATCTTTGGTAGAATTTGGGGATTTTGAGCGGAACTTTGGGAGTATAGGGCAGAATTTTTGGACAGAACTTGGGGATTCTGGGGGGGAATGTTTGGGGAAATTTGGGAAGAATTTTATGCAGAACTTTGGGAATTTTGGGAAGGAATTTTTGGTAGAATTTGGGGATTTTGAGCGGAACTTTGGGAATACAGGGGGGAATTTTTGGACAGAACTTGGGGGATTTTGGGGAGGAATTTTTGGGGAATTTTAGGAGGAATTTCGGGGGAATTTTGCGGCAGAACTTTGGGATTTTTGTGACGAATTTTGGGGGATTTTAGGAGGAATTTTTTGGGGGAAAGTTGGGAGGGAACTTGGGAATGTCAGGCGGAAATTTGGGCAGAACTTTGGGAATTTTGCGATGAATTTTTGGGGGAATTTGGGGGGAATTTTTGGGGAATTTGGGGGGAATTTTGGGGAATTTGGGAGGAGTGTTTGGGGAAATTTGGGAGGAATTTTGGGGGGAATTTGGGAGAAATGTTTGGGGGAATTTGGGGGGAATTTGGGAGGAATTTTGGGGGGAAATTTGGGAGGGAACTTGGGAACGTCAGGTGAAAATTTGGGCAGAACTTTGGGAATTTTGTGATGAATTTTTGGGGGAATTTGGGAGGAATTTTGAGGAAATTTGGGAGGGAACTTGGGAATGTCAGGCGGAAATTTGAGCAGAACTTTGGGATTTTTGCGATGAATTTTTGGGGAATTTCGGAGGAATTTTGGGGGAATTTTTGGGGAATTTGGGAATAATTTTGGGGGAATTTGGGGGGAATTTTGGGGAAATTTGGGAGGGAACTTGGGAATGTCAGGCGGAAATTTGGACAGAACTTGGGGAATTTTGGGAGGAATTTTTGGGGAAATTTGGGAGGAATTTTGGGGGAATTTGGGAGGAATTTTGGGGGAATTTTTGGGAAATTTTGGGGGAATTTTGGAGGAATTTTGGGGGAAATTTGGGAGGGAACTTGGGAATGTCAGGCGGAAATTTGAGCAGAACTTTGGGAATTTTGCGATGAATTTTTGGGGAATTTTAGGGGGATTTTTGAGAGGGATTTTGGGGAAATTTGAGAATTTTGGGAAGGAATCTTTGGTAGAATTTGGGATTTTGAGTGGAACTTTGGGAATATAGGGCAGAATTTTTGGACAGAACTTGGGGATTCTGGGGTGGAATGTTTGGGGAAATTTGGGAAGAATTTTATGCAGAACTTTGGGAATTTTGGGAAGGAATTTTTGGTAGAATTTGGGGATTTTGAGCGGAACTTTGGGAATACAGGGGGGAATTTTTGGACAGAACTTGGGGGATTTTGGGGAGGAATTTTTGGGGAATTTTAGGAGGAATTTCGGGGGAATTTTGCGGCAGAACTTTGGGATTTTTGTGACGAATTTTTGGGGGATTTTAGGAGGAATTTTGGGGGAAATTTGGGAGGGAACTTGGGAATGTCAGGCGGAAATTTGGACAGAACTTGGGGGATTTTGGGATGAATTTTTGGGGGAATTTGGGGGGAATTTTGGGGGAATTTGGGGGAATTTTGGGGAATTTGGGAGGAGTGTTTGGGGAAATTTGGGAGGAATTTTGGGGGGATTTGGGAGAAATGTTTGGGGAATTTGGGGGAATTTGGGGGGAATTTTGGGGGGAAATTTGGGAGGGAAAATTGGGAACGTCAGGTGAAAATTTGGACAGAACTTGGGGAATTTTGTGATGAATTTTTGGGGGAATTTGGGAGGAATTTTGAGGAAATTTGGGAGGGAACTTGGGAATGTCAGGCGGAAATTTGAGCAGAACTTTGGGATTTTTGCGATGAATTTTTGGGGAATTTCGGAGGAATTTTGGGGGAATTTTTGGGGAATTTGGGAATAATTTTGGGGGGATTTGGGGGGAATTTTGGGGAAATTTGGGAGGGAACTTGGGAACGTTAGGCGGAAATTTGGGCAGAACTTTGGGAATTTTGTGATGAATTTTTGGGGAAATTTGGGAGGAATTTTGGGGGAATTCGGGAGGAATTTTGGGGGAATTTTTGGGAAATTTTGGGGGGAATTTTGGATGAATTTTGGGGGAATTTTGGGGAGGGAACTTGGGAATGTCAGGCAGAAATTTGGACAGAACCTGGGGATTCTGGGAGGAATGTTTGGGGGATTTTAGGAGGAATTTTTGGAAGAATTTTGTGCAGAACTTTGTGAATACAGGGAAGAATTCTTGGGCAGAACTTGGGGATTTTTGGGAGGAATTCTGGGAGGGATTCTGTGCAGAATCTGTGACCATTTTGTCCCCACGCACCTGTAGGAGCCGCAGCTGCTCCCTCCTGTGCTCGCGGGCGCTGAGGAGCCCCCCGAGCCCCCCCAGCAGCCCCCGCAGCTCCCGGGGCCGGATCCCCCCGGGCAGGGGCACCCAGGGGGGCAGCCCGTGGGGCCCCAGGTGCAGCTCCCGGTGCTCCCGGTGCTGTTCCCGGTGCAGCTCCCGGTGCTCCCGGTGCTGTTCCCGGTGTTCCCGGTGCTGTTCCCGGTGCAGCTCCCGGTGTTCCGGTGCTCCCGGTGCAGCTCCCGGTGTTCCCGGTGCTGTTCCCGGTGCAGCTCCCGGTGTTCCGGTGTTCCTGGTGCTCCCGGTGCTCCCGGTGCTGTTCCCGGTGCAGCTCCCGGTGCTCCCGGTGCTGTTCCCGGTGCAGCTCCCGGTGCTGTTCCCGGTGCTCCCGGTGCAGCTCCCGGTGCTGTTCCCGGTGCAGCTCCCGGTGTTCCCGGTGTTCCTGGTGCTCCCGGTGTTCCCGGTGCTGTTCCCGGTGCAGCTCCCGGTGTTCCCGGTGCAGCTCCCGGTGTTCCCGGTGCTCCCGGTGCTCCCGGTGCTCCCGGTGCTCCCGGTGCAGCTCCGGTGCTCCCGGTGCTGTTCCCGGTGTGTTCCCGGTGCTCCCGGTGCTGTTCCCGGTGTTCCCGGTGCTGTCCCGGTGTCCCGGTGTTCCCGTGCTGTTCCCGGTGCTCCCGGTGTTCCCGGTGCTGCCCGGTGCTCCCGGTTCCCGGTGCTTTCCCGGTGCTCCCGGTGTTCCCGGTGTTCCCGGTGCTGCTCCCGGTGCTGTTCCCGGTGCAGCTCCCGGTGTTCCCGGTGCTCCCGGTGCTCCCCGGGGTGTTCCCGGTGCTGTTCCCGGTGCTGTTGCTCCCGGTGCGTGTTCCCGGTGCTGTTCCCGGTGTGTCTCCCGGTGCTGTTCCCGGTGCTCCCGGTGCTCCCGGTGTTCCCGGTGCTGCCCGGTGCTCCCGGTGCTGTTCCCGGTGCTGTTCCCGGTGCTGTTCCCGGTGCTCCCGGTGCTGTCCCGGTGCTGTTCCCGTGTGTCCCGTGCTCCCGGTGTTCCCGGTGTTCCCGGTGCTCCCGGTGTTCCCGGTGCTGTTCCCGGTGCTGTTCCCGGTGCTCCCGGTGCTGTTCCCGGTGCAGCTCCCGGTGTTCCCGGTGCTCCCGGTGCTGTTCCCGGTGCTCCCGGTGCTGTTCCCGGTGCTGTTCCCGGTGCTGTTCCCGGTGCTGTTCCCGGTGTTCCCGGTGCTCCCGGTGCTCCCGGTGCTGTTCCCGGTGCTGTTCCCGGTGCTCCCGGTGTTCCCGGTGTCTGGTGCTCCCGGTGCTGTTCCCGGTGCTGTTCCCGGTGCTGTTCCCGTGTTCCCGGTGCTGTTCCCGGTGTTCCCGGTGCTTCCCGGTGCGTCCCGGTGCTCCCGGTTTCCCGGTGTTCCCGGTGAGTCCCGGTGTTCCCGGTGCTCCCGGTGCTGTTCCCGGTGCTGTTCCCGGTGCTCCCGGTGTCCCGGTGCTCCCGGTGTTCCCGGTGTTCCCGGTGCTTTCCCGGTGCTCCCGGTGCGTCCCGTGTTCCCGGTGCTTCCCGGTGCGTCCCGGTGTCCCGGTGCTCCCGGTGCTGTTCCCGGTGCTGTTCCCGGTGTTCCCGGTGCTCCCGGTGCTTCCCGGTGTTTCCCGTGCTGTTCCGGTGCTCCCGTGTTCCCGGTGTTCCCGGTGCTGTTCCCGGTGTTCCCGGTGTTCCCGGTGCTGTTCCCGGTGCTGTTCCCGGTGCTGTTCCCGGTGCTCCCGGTGTTCCCGGTGTTCCCGGAGCTGCATTGGCACCGGGGGCAGCAGCGCCCCCCCGCGGGAGCAGTGCAGGGAGAGGGAGAGGCCGTGCCGGGACAGCGAGCCCGAAATGCCTGCGGGGAAAAAGGTGGGAATGAGATCAAACTGGCCTGGGGGTAGCTGGGAATGAGCCCCAAATTGTCCTGGAATGAGCCCAAAATTATCCTGGAATGAGCCCAAAATTATCCTGGAATGAGCCCAAAATTATCCCCAAAATTATCCAAGAATGAGCTTAAAATTAGCCCCAAAATTATCCTGGAATGAGCCCAAAATTATCCCCAAAATACCTGGGATTTATTGTAAAATTACCCCAAAATTATCCTGGAATTACCTTAAAATGAGCCCCAAATTATCCTGGAGTTAGCTTAGAATGAGCCCCAAATTATCCTGGAATGAGCCCAAAAATACCTGGGAATTATTGTAAAATTACCCCAAAATTATCCTGGAGGTAGCTTAGAATTAGACCCAAGTTATCCTGGAATTAGCTTAGAATGAGCCTGGAATGAGCTTAAAATTATCATGGAATTATCTTAAAATTAGCCCCAAATTATCCTGGAATGAGCTCAAAATGATCCTGGAATTATCTTAAAATTAGCCCAAAATTGTCCTGGAATTATCTTAAAATTATCCCAGAACTAGCCCCAAAATTACCCTGGAATGAACCCAAAATTATGCTGGAATTACCTTGGAATGAGCCCCAAGTTATCCTGGAATGAGCTTCAAACTACCCTGGAGTCGGCTTAAAATGAGCCCCAAAATTATCCTGGAATGAGCCCAAAATTATCCCCAAAATTATCCTGGAATTATCTTAAAATTAGCCCCAAATTACTCTAGAATGAGCTTAAAATGAGCCCCAAATTATCCTGGAATGAGCCCCAAATTATCCCAGAATTACCCTGGAAACACCCTGGAATGAGCCCAAAATTATCCTGGAGTTCTCTTAAAATGATCCCAAAAATACCTGGGAATTATTGTAAAATTACCCCCAAATTATCCTGGAATGATCTTAAAAATACCCCAAAATTATCCTGGAATTATCACAAATTTATCCCAGAATAATCCCAAAAATTATCCTGGAATGAGCCCAAAATTATCCCAAAAATACCTGGGAATTATTGTAATATTATCCCAAAATTATCCTGGAATTATCTTAAAATTATCCCAAAAATTATCCTGGAATGAGCCCAAAATTATCCTGGAATTATCCTGGAATGAGCCCAAAATTATCCTGGAATTATCACAAATTTATCCCAGATTTACCCCCAAAATTACCCTGGAATGAGCCCAAAATTATCCCAAAAATACATGGGAATTAATGCAAAATTACCCCAAAATTATCCTGGAATTATCACAAATTTATCCCAGAATAATCCCAAAAATTATCCTGGAATGAGCCCAAAATTATCCCAAAAATTCCTGGGAATTATTGTAAAATTACCCCGAAATTATCCTGGAATTATCTCAGAATTATCCCCAAAATTATCTTGGAATTATCCCAAAATTATCCTAAAATTATTCCCAAAATTCCCCTCGAATGATCCCAAAATTATATGGGAATTTGATCCCAAAATTATCCCCAAATTTTCTGGGAATTTCCCACCCAATTCCTTGAAAATTCCAATTTATTTTCCCCAAAAATTCCCAATTTTCAAAAAAAAATTCCCAATTTTCCCCCCAAACTTTCCCAATTTCCTCATCCCAAACAATTCCCAATTTTCCCACGGAATTCCAGCTTGTTTTCAAAAAAAAGCCAAATTTTCCCTAAGAATTCCCAATTTCCCATAAAATTTCCTGATTTTATAAAAAAAATTCCAGATTTTCCCAAAGAACTCCCAAATTTCCTTAAAAATTCCCAATTTTCTCCTGGAATTTCAGATTTCCCCACCCAAACCTTTGGGAATTCTGGAGATTTTCCATAAAATTCCCAATTTTCCCAAAGAATTCCAGCTTTTGTCTCCAAAAAATCTTTGGGAATTTTGGATCTTGTTCTAAAAAATTCCCAATTTTTTCCCCCAAAAAATTCCCAATTTTTCCCCCCAAAATTCCCAATTTTTTCCCAAAAAATTCCCAATTTTCCCAAAGAATTCCAGCTCAAAAAAAATTCCAGTCCCAAAAAAAATTCCCAATTTTTTCCCAAAAATTCCCAATTTTCTCCTGGAATTTCAGATTTCCCCACCCAAATTTTTGGCAATTCTGGATATTCGCCATAGGAATTCCCGATTTTCCATAGGAATTCCCAATTTTCCATAAGAATTCCCAATTTTCCATAGGAATCTGGATATTTTCCATAAAAATTCTCAATCTTCCATAAGAATTCCCAATTTTTCCCCAAAAATTCCCAATTTCCCATAGGAATTCCCAATTTTCCATAAAAATTCCCGATTTTCCATAGGAATTCCCAATTTTCCCCCAAAAATTCCCGATTTTCCCCCCAAAATTCCCAATTTTCCATAGGAATTCCCAATTTTCCATAGAAATTCTGGCTTTTACATAGGAATTCCCGATTTTCCATAGGAATTCCCAGTTTTCCATAAAAATTCTCAATTTTCCCCCAAAAATTCCCGATTTTCCATTGGAATTCCCAATTTTCCATAAGAATTCCCAGTTTTCCACAGGAATTCCTGGTTTTACCTGTGAGGGGGAAGATTTTGAGCAGCTCCCGCAGCTGCCGCAGCCGCCACTGCAAAACCTCCCGGGGATCCCAGGGAATTCCGGATTTATCCTGGGCCTGGAAATACAGGGAAAATCAGAAATTTGGGGAAAAAATAATGGGAAAAATCTGGGAAAAATCCTGGGGAATTTTGGGAATAATCTGGGAAAAATCTGGGAAAAATCCTGGGGAATTTTGGGATTCTCCAGTGCAAAACCTCCCGGGGATCCCAGGGAATTCCGGATTTATCCTGGGCCTGGAAATACAGGGAAAAAAATCAGAATTTTTGGGGAAAAATCCTCAGGAATGTTGGCAAAAATACTGAGAAAAATCTGGGAAAAATCCTGGGGAATTTTGGGAAAAATCTGGGAAAAATCCTGGGGAATTTTGGGGATAACCCAGGGGAAAAAAATGGGAATTCCCAGCTGGCAATTTGGGAAAAATCATCAGGAATTCAGGGAAAAAGTTTGGGAAAAATCCTTGAGAATTTTGGGACAAAGCCTGAGGGATTTTGGGGAAAACCACTTTAAAAAGCTCAGGAATTTTGGGGAAAATGATTGAGAATTGGAGTGAAATTTGGGAGAAATCCTCAGAAAACTTGGGGAAAAATCCTCAGAAAATTTGGGAAAAATCTTTGAAAATCTTCTGGAATTTTTGGGACAATTTTGGGACAATTCTGGGATAACTTTGGGACTATTTGGGGATAATTTTGGGACAATTTTGGGACAATTTTGGAACGATTTTGGGACAATTCTGGGACAATCTTGGGATAACTCTGGGACAATTTTGGGACCATTCTGGGGTAACTTTGGGACAATTCTGGGACCATTCTGGGACAATTTTGGGGCTATTTTGGGACCATTCTGGGACAAGTTTGGGACAATTCTGGGACGATTCTGGGACAATTTTGGGACAATTTTGGGGCAATTTTGGGACAATTCTGGGACAATTCTGGGACAATTTTGGGGTAATTCTGGGACAATTTTGGGACAATTCTGGGACAATTTTGGGATAACTTTGGGACAATTTTGGGACAATTTTGGGACAATTCTGGGATAATTCTGGGACAATTTTGGGACAATTTTGGGGTAATTTTGGGACAATTTTGGGACAATTTTGGGACAATTTTGGGACAATTCTGGGATAACTTTGGGACAATTTTGGGGAACTTTGGGACAATTTTGGGACAATTTTGGGACAATTCTGGGGCAATTTTGGGACAATTTTGGGACAATTTTGGGACAAGTTTGGGACAATTCTGGGACAATTTTGGAACTATTCTCGGACAATTCTGGAACGATTTTGGGACCATTCTGGGACAATTTTGGGATAACTCTGGGACAATTTTGGGATGATTTTGGGGTAATTTTGGGGTAATTTTGAGGCAATTCTGGGACAATTTTGGGACAATTTTGGAACGATTTTGGGACAATTCTGGGATGATTTTGGGACAATTCTGGGACAATTTTGGGACAATTTTAGGGTAATTTTGGGACGATTTTGGGACAATTCTGGGACAATTCTGGGATAATTTTGGTACGATTTTGGTCCAACTCTGGGCCAATCCGTGCCCCTCTCACCATTGTCTCCAGTTTCCCCCTCAGGCCGTCCCGGAGCTCCCTCAGCTCCCGGATTTTGGCCCTCAGGATCCCGGAGCGCTCCCGGCGCCGCTCCCGACGCTCCCTCTGCGCCGCCCCGACCCGCTCACGGCGCTCCAGCCACTCCAGGTGGGACAGAACCCCTGGAATGGGGAAAAATGGGAAATTTGGGGAAATTCGGGGATTTTTGGGGGTTTTGGGAAGGAATTTGGGGAAAATTCGGGATTTTGGGAAGAAATTTGGGGATTTTGGGAAGAAATTTGGGATTTTTCAGGAGGAATTTAGCGAAAATTTGGGGATTTTAGGAAGAAATTTGGGAGAATTTTAGGGAAAATTTGGGAGAATTTTAGGAGAAATTTTTGAGAAGGAATATGGGAATTTTGAGACAATTTTGGGAAGAATTTGGGGGTTTGGAAGAATTTTAGGAGGAGTTTGGGGATTTTGGAGGAATTTGGGGAGAGTTTGGGCAGAATCCCTGCAAGGGCAGGAACTGAGGAGCTGCAGCTGCCACAGCTGGGACAGGGAAATGGGGGAAAAATGGGGATTTTGGGGAGAAATTTGGGATTTTGGGGAGAAATTTGGGAATTTTGGGAATGAATTTGGGATTGTGGGAATGAATTTGGGATTTTTGGGGATTTTTTTGGGGATTTGGGGAGGAATTTGGGGAGCAATGTGAGAGTTTGGGCAGAATCCCTGCATGGGATGGAAGCGCCCGGCCCCACTCCCGCCGCTCCAGCCACTCCAGCTGGAACAGCACCCCTGAAAAATGGGAAAAATTCGGGATTTTGGGGATTTTTTGGGATAATTGGGGATTGTGGGAACGAATTTAGGGAGTTTGGGGGTTTTGGGAAGGAATTTGGGGAGGAATTTGGGCAGAATCCCTGCAAGGGCAGGAAGCGCCCGGCCCCGCTCCCGCCGCTCCAGGTGGGACAGAACTCCTGAAAACGGGGAAAAATGGGAAATTTGGGAAAATTCAGGGATTTTTGAGGAATTTTTGGGGATTTTGGGGAATTTGGGAAGGAATTTGGGCAGGATCCCTGCATGGGCAGGAATTGTGGCGCTGCCCAGCCCGGCCCCGCTCATGGAGCTCCAGGGACTCCAGGTGGGACAGAACACCTGGAAATGGGGAAAAATGGGAAATTCGGGGATTTTTTGGGATAATTGGGGATTGTGGGAAGGAATTTGGGGATTTTGGGGAGAAATTTGGGATTTTCAGGAGGAATTGAGAGAAAATTTGGGGATTTTAGGAAGAAATTTGGGAGAATTTTAGGGAAAATTTTGGGAGAATTTTAGGAGAAATTTTGAGAAGGAAAATGGGAAAATTTGGGAATTTTGGGACAATTTTGGGAAGAATTTGGGGGTTTGGAAGCATTTTGGGAGGAGTTTGGGGATTTTGGAGGAATTGGAGGGAGAGTTTGGGCACCTGAAAAATGGGAATTTGGGGAAAGTTGGGATTTTGGGAAGAAATTTGGGGATTTTTGGGAAGGAATTTGGGATTTTTTGGGGGATTTTGGAAAGGAATTTGGGATTTCTGACATTATTTGGGGATTTTGGGAAGAAATTTGGGATTTTCAGGAGGAATTGAGAGAAAATTTGGGGATTTTAGGAAGAAATTTGGGAGGAAATTTGGGGATTTTAGGAAGAAATTTGGGGATTTTGGGAAGAAATTTGGGATTTTCAGGAGGAATTGAGAGAAAATTTGGGGATTTTGGGAAGAAATTTGGGAGAATTTTAGGGAGAAATTTTGAGAAGGAATTTTGGGACAATTTTGGGAAGAATTTGGAGATTTTGGAAGCATTTTGGGAGGAGTTTGGGGATTTTGGAGGAATTGGAGGGAGAGTTTGGGCACCTGAAAATGGGAATTTGGGGAAAATTGGGATTTTGGGGAGAAATTTGGGATTTTCAGGAGGAATTGAGAGAAAATTTGGGGATTTTAGGAAGAAATTTGGGAATTTTAGGATGGACTTTGGGGAGGCTTTTGGGAAGATTTTGGGAAGAACTTTGGGAAGAAATTTGGGAATTTTGGTGAAGAATTTTAGGAGGAATTTCAGGAAGGATTTTGGGATTAATTCAGGAGGAATTGAGAGAAAATTTGGGGATTTTAAGGAGGAATTTGGGGATTTCTGGAAGAATTTCAGGAGGAATTTGTGGAGAATTTGGGGATTTTTGGAAGATATTTGGGGAATTTTGGGATTTCTGGAAGAAATTTGGGAATTGTGAGAAGAATTTGGGAGGAGTTTGGGGAGGAATTTGGGAAAATGTGGAAATTTTGGGAGAAGCTCAGGGAAATTTGGGGAGGAATTCAGGGAGGAATTTGGGAATTTGAGGAGAAATTCAGGGAATTTTTGGGGATTTTGGGAAGGATTTTCGATGGAATTTTGGGTTTTCTGCAGGAATTCCTGCTTGGGAAGGATTTTGGAATTTTAGGAAGAATTTTAGGGGAAATTTGGGGATTTTGGGGATGAATTTGGGAAGAAACCCAGGAATTTTGGGGAGCAATTTTGGGATTTCAAGAAGAATTTTTGGGAAGAATTTTGGGAGGAGTTTTGGGAAGAATTTGGGAAGAAATTTGGGGATTTTGGAGAGAATTTTGGAGAATTTGGGGAGAAACTGGAGAATTTTGGGGAGATTTGGGGAGAATTTGGGTAATTTTTGGGGAGGAGTTTTGGAAAACATTGAGAATTTTAGGAAGAACTTTTGGCAAGAATTTGGGAAAATTTGGGAATTTTGGAGGAATTACAGGATAAATTTGGGGAAAATTGAGGAGTTTTGGGGGATTTTTTGGGATAATTGGGGATTTTGGGGAAGAATTTGGGGATTTTTTTTCAGGGTTTTTGGGGATTTTTGGGGGTTTTTTTTCAGATTATTTTGGGATTTTTGGGTTTTTTTTTGAGGGATTTTTTTTCAGGGGTTTTGGGGGTTTTTGAGGTTTTTTTTTCAGGGTTTTTTGGGGAGTTTTTTGGAGTTTTTTGAGGATTTTTTTCCAGGTTTTTTGGGGTTTTTTTGGTTTTTTTGGGGGGTTTTTGTGTCCTTGCCCTGCGTCAGATCCAGCTGAGACTGAGCTTCATCTTCCTCATCTTCATCTTCCTCCTTGTTGGGTTTTTTGGGGTTTTTTTGGGAATTCTTGGAGTGGGAATGGGGATGGAAAATTGGGGAAAAGGGGGAAAAATTGGGGAAAAAATAGGGGGAAAAGGAGGGGAAAAAGAGGGGAAAAAGAAGGAAAGGGAAAGGGGGAAAAAAGAGGAAAAGAGGGAAGAAAATGGGGAAAAATTGGGAAAAAGGAGGGGAAAGGAGAAAAAAGGGGGGAAAAAGGGGGAAGAGAAGGAAAAGGAAAGAAGGAAAAAAGGAGGAAAAGAGGGAAGAAAATGGGGGAAAAGGAGAAAAGAAAAAAAGGGAAAATAGCGCAAAAAGGAGGGAAAAAGGAAAGAAAGTGAGGAGGGAAAAAAGGAGGAAAAGGGGGAAAAGGAGGGAAAGAAAAAAGGGGGAAAGAAGGAAAAAAGGAGGAAAATAGGGAAGAAAATGGGGGAAAAGGAGGAAAGAAAAAAGGGGAAAAAAAGGCTGGAAAAAGAGGAAAGTGGGGAGGGAAAAAGGAGGAAAAGGGGGAAAAAGAGAAAATTTTGGGGAAAAAGAGAGGGGGAAAGGAGAAAAATCAGGGAAAAGAGAGGGGGAAAAAGGAGAAAAAACAGGGAAAAAACGAGGAGGAAAAGGTGAAAAAAAAGGGGGGGAAAGGAGGAAAATCAGGGAAAAAGAGAGGGGGAAAAGGAGGAAAATCAGGGAAAGGAGAGGGAGAAAAGGAGGAAAAAAACAGGGGGAAAAAGAAGAAAAATTTGGGAAAAAGAGAGGGGGAAAAGGAGAAAAATCAGGGAAAAAAGGAGGGAAAAGAGAGGGGGAAAAGAGGAAAAAAGAGAGGAAAAAGGAGAAAAACAGGGGAAAAAAGAGGGAGAAAAGGAGGAAAAACGGGGGGGGAAAAGGAGAAAAATTTGGGAAAAAGAGAGGGGAAAAGGAGAAAAATCAGGGAAAATGGAGGGAAAAGAGAGGGGGAAAAGGGAGAAAAAACAGGGAAAAAAAAAGAGGGAAAAAGGAGAAAATCATGGGAAAAGAGAGGGGGAAAAGGAGGAAAAAACATGGAAAAAAAGAGAGGGAAAAAGGAGAAGAAATAGGGAAAAAGTGAGGGAAAAAAGGAGGAAAAACAGGGAAAAGGAGAGGAAGAAAAGGAGAAGAAACAGGGAAAAAATAAGGAGGAAAAGGAGAAAAAAAAGGGAAAAAAAGAGAGAAAAGGAGGAAAAACCAGGGGAAAAACGAGGAGGAAAAGGAGAAAAAAAAGGGGGAAAAGGAGGAAAATCAGGGAAAAAGAGAGGAGGGAAAAAAGGAGAAAAAACAGGGAAAAGAGAGGGAGAAAAGGAGGAAAAAAAACAGGAAAAGAGGGGAAAAAAAAGGGGAAAAAACCAGGGAAAAAAGGCCCAAAACCCCAAAAAAACCTGGGAAATCTTCGGTGCAAACCCCACAGCCCCAACCCCAATAATTCCCATTTGCACCCCAAATATTCCTGCAGCAGGGCTGGGGAGCAAAATTCCCAAAAAATCCAAATTCTCCCCAAAAAAATCCAAATTCCCCCCAAAAAAATCGAAATTCTCTTAAAAAATCCAAATTTCCCCAAAAAATCCAAATTGCTCCAAAATCCCAAATTCCCCCCCAAAAATCCAAATTCCCCCGCAAAAAATCCAAATTTCCCGAAAAAAATCCAAATTGCTCCAAAATCCCAAATTCCCCCCAAAAATCCAAATTCCCCCCAAAAAATCCAAATTCCCCGAAAAAAATCCAAATTGCTCCAAAATCCCAAATTCCCCCCCAAAAAATTCAAATTGCCCAAAAAAATCCAAATTTCCCCCAAAAAATCCAAATTCCCCCCAAAACAGATCCTGTAGAAGAAATCTCTGGTTTTGGGTGAATTTTGGGGTTTTGGGGTGAAATTTTTGGTGAATTTTTGGTTTGGGAGAATTTTGGGTTTTAGTGGAATTTTGATTTTTGAGGCAATTTGGTTTGTGAATTTTGGGTTTTGTGATTGGGGTTTTTGGCAGAATTTGGGTTTGGGAATTTTGGGTTTTGGGTGAAATTTTGGGGGGATCGTCCAGCTGCTTGAGGAGGAGATCCATAAACCTTGGTTTTGGGTGAATTTTGGGGTTTTTGGGTGGAATTTTTTGATTTTTGGGTGGAATTTTTGGGTTTTGGGTGGTGAAATTTTGGGGTGGTTTTTGGGTTCACCGTCAGCAGCTGCTGCAGAGGAGATCCCTAGAACAATCTTTTGTATTTTGGGGTTTTTGGGTGAATGATTTTGGGGTTTTCTGGTCCTTTGGGAAGATTTTGGGGCTTTAGGTGGATTTTGGGTTTTGGTAATTTTGGGTTCATCCGTGAGGAGCTGCTGCAGAGTCGCCGTGATTTGTTTGGGGTGAATTTTGGGTGAATTTTGGGGTTCATTCCGTGAGCAGCTGCTGCAGGAGGCTCTTGCCGGGGTTTTGGGGTGAATTTTGGGGATTTTGGGTGAATTTTGGGGTTCACTCCGTGAGCAGCTGCTGCAGGAGGCTCTTGCCGGGGTTTTGGGGTGAATTTTGGGTGTATTTTGGGGTGGATTCCGGGGATTTTGGGGTCACTCTGTCAGCAGCTGCTGCAGGAGGTTCTTGCCGGGCGCCGTTGGGTTTTGGGGTGAATTTTGGGGTGAATTCTGGGGATTTTGGGTGAGTTTTGGGGTTCATTCCGTGAGCAGCTGCTGCAGCAGGCTCTTGCCGGGGTTTTGGGGTGAATTCCGGGGATTTTGGGTGAATTTTGGGGTTCATTCTGTCAGCAGCTGCTGCAGGAGGCTCTTGCCGGGGTTTTGGGGTGAATTTTGGGGTGAATTCCGGGGATTTTGGGTGAGTTTTGGGGTCACTCCGTGAGCAGCTGCTGCAGGAGGCTCTTGCCGGGGTTTTGGGGTGGAATTCTGGGGATTTTGGGTGAGTTTTGGGGTCACTCCGTGAGCAGCTGCTGCAGCAGGCTCTTGCCGGGGTTTTGGGGTGAATTCTGGGGATTTTGGGTGAATTTTGGGGTTCATTCCGTGAGGAGCTGCTGCAGCAGGCTCTTGCCGGGGTTTTGGGGTGAATTTTGGGGTGAATTCTGGGGATTTTGGGTGAGTTTTGGGGTCACTCCGTGAGCAGCTGCTGCAGCAGGCTCTTGCCGGGGTTTTGGGGTGAATTCTGGGGATTTTGGGTGAGTTTTGGGGTCACTCCGTGAGCAGCTGCTGCAGCAGGCTCTTGCCGGGGTTTTGGGGTGAATTCTGGGGATTTTGGGTGAATTTTGGGGTTCATTCCGTGAGGAGCTGCTGCAGCAGGCTCTTGCCGGGGTTTTGGGGTGAATTTTGGGGTGAATTTTGGGGATTTTGGGGTTCATTCCGTGAGGAGCTGCTGGAGCAGGCTCTTGCCGGGCGCGGGCGGCGCCGGGGGGGCCCCGCCGGGGGTTTTGGGGGTGCCCAGGGCGCCGGGGGGGGCGGGGCCCAGGTAGGGGTCCCCCACCAGGTTGACGGTGCACTGAACGTCCGCGAACACCTGCACCTGCTGCACCTGCGGGACAGGGGAAACGGGGAAAAAAGGGGAAAAGGGAAAAGGGAAAAAGGGAAAAAAAAGGGAAAAAAATGGAAAAAAAAGGGGAAAAAAAGGGAAAAAAGGAAATCAAACACCAGCAGGGACGGGCGGGGTCTTTGCAGTGGCTTTGGTGGCACCTCGGTGGCTTCAACCCAATGGTGTCACCCAGTGGTGTCACCCAAAACTCCAGTGACCTTGGTGGCTTCAACCCAATGGTGTCACCCAATGGTGTCACCCAACACTGAGGTGACCACGGTGGCTTCAACCCTAGTGGTGTCACCCAATGGTGACTGGACCATGGTGGCTTCAACCCAATGGTGTCACCCAATGGTGTCACCCAAACATTGATTGACCTTGGTGGCTTCAAGCCAGAGGTGTCACCCAATGGTGTCACCCGGCATTGGTGGGACCTTGGTGGCTTCAAGCCCATGGTGTCACCCAACACTGAGGTGACCACGGTGGCTTCAACCCCAGTGGTGTCACCCAATGCTGTCACCCATTGATTGACCTTGGTGGCTTCAAGCCAGAGGTGTCACCCAGTGGTGTCACCCAACACTGATATGACCATGGTGACCTCAACCCAAGGATGTCACCCAGCACTGGTGGGACCCTGGTGGCTTCAACCCAATGTTGTCACCCAATGGTGTCACCCAACACTGGTGGGACCTTGGTGGCTTCACCCAGGGGTGTCACTCAGTGATGCCACTGAACACTGAGGTGACCATGGTGACCTCAACCCAATGGTGGCACCCAATGGTGTCACCCAACACTCAAGGGACCCTGGTGGCTTCAGCACAGTGGTGTCACCCAACACCGAGGTGACCTTGCTGGCTTCAACTCAAAGGTGTCACCCAACACTGGTGGGACCATGGCAGCTTCAACCCAAGAGGTGTCACCCAGTGGTGGTGGGACCTTGGTGACTTCAACCCAGTGGTGTCACTGAACAATTGCTGGACCTTGGTGGCTTCAGCCCAATGGTGTCACCCAAAGGATGTCACCCAACACTGGTGGCACCATGGTGGCTCCAACCCCAATGGGTGTCACCCAACACTGGTGATACCTTGGTGGCACCCAACACTGGTGGCACCATGGTGACCTCAACCTCAATAGTGTCACCCAACACTGGTGGCACCTTGGTGACCTCAACCTCAAGGGGTGCCACCCAACACTGGTGGCACCTTGGTGGCCTCAACCCCAAGGGGTGTCACCCAGTGGGTGTCACTCAACACTGATGGCAGCACCAAGATGGCTCCAAACTCAGTGGGTGTCACCCAAGAGGTGTCACCCAATGGTGCCACCCAACACTGGTGCGACCTTGGTGACCTCAGCCCCAATGGGTGTCACCCAACGTTGGTGTCACCGTGGTAGCTCCAGCCCCAGGAGGTGACACCCACTGGGTGACACCAACACTGGTGATACCTTGGTGTCACCCAACACTGGTGGCACCGCGATGACCTGAACCCCAAAGGGTGTCACCCGACAGTGGTGTGACCTTGGTGGCTCCAACCCCAATGGGTGCCACCCAACATTGGTGTGACCACGGTGACCTCAATCCCAACGGTGTCACCCCATGGGTGTCACCCAATGCTGGTGGCACTGTGGTGCCACCAACCCTGAGAGGTGTCACCTGATGGTGTCACCCAACACTGGTTGTGACCTTGGTGACCTCAACCACAGCGGGTGCCACCCATGACCTGCAAGAACTGTCCCCACCCCAGGACCTGCTGGGACATTTTTTTGGGCCTGTCCCCACCACAGGCCTTGGTGTTGTGACACCTTGGGGACCCTGCAGTGCCACCATTGGGGACTCTGTTGTGCCACCGTTGGGGACTCTGCAGTGACACCCTGGGGACCCTGCAGTGCCACCGCTGGGCCCTGTCCCCTCCCCAGCCCTGCAGTGCCACCCTAGGGGACCCTGCCCTCGTGCCACCAGCGGGCCCTCTGCCGTGCCACCCTTGGGGACAGTGCCATCCCCAGCCCTGCAGTGCCACCGCTGGGCCCTGTCCCCTCCCAGCCCTGCCGTGCCACCCTTGGGGACAGTGCCATCCCCAGCCCTGCCGTGCCACCGCTGGGCCCTGTCCCCTCCCAGCCCTGCCGTGCCACCCTTGGGGACAGTGCCATCCCCAGCCCTGCCAGTGCCACCGCTGGGCCCTGTCCCCTCGCCAGCCCTGCAGTGCCACCCTTGGGGACAGTGCCATCCCCAGCCCTGCCGTGCCACCGCTGGGCCCTGTCCCCTCGCCAGCCCTGCCGTGCCACCCTTGGGGACAGTGCCATCCCCAGCCCTGCCGTGCCACCGCTGGGCCCTGTCCCCTCGCCAGCCCTGCGTGCCACCCTTGGGGACAGTGCCATCCCCAGCCCTGCAGTGCCACCGCTGGGCGCTGTCCCCTCCCCAGCCCTGCAGTGCCACCCTTGGGGACAGTGCCATCCCCAGCCCTGCCGTGCCACCGCTGGGCCCTGTCCCCTCCCCAGCCCTGCCGTGCCACCCTTGGGGACAGTGCCATCCCCAGCCCTGCCGTGCCACCGCTGGGCCCTGTCCCCTCCCCAGCCCTGCCGTGCCACCCTTGGGGACAGTGCCATCCCCAGCCCTGCCGTGCCACCGCTGGGCCCTGTCCCCTCCCCAGCCCTGCCGTGCCACCCTTGGGGACAGTGCCATCCCCAGCCCTGCCGTGCCACCGCTGGGCCCTGTCCCCTCCCAGCCCTGCAGTGCCACCCTTGGGGACAGTGCCATCCCCAGCCCTGCCGTGCCACCGCTGGGCCCTGTCCCCTCCCCAGCCCTGCAGTGCCACCCTTGGGGACAGTGCCATCCCCAGCCCTGCCGTGCCACCGCTGGGCCCTGTCCCCTCCCCAGCCCTGCCGTGCCACCCTTGGGGACAGTGCCATCCCCAGCCCTGCCGTGCCACCGCTGGGCCCTGTCCCCTCGCCAGCCCTGCAGTGCCACCCTTGGGGACAGTGCCATCCCCAGCCCTGCCGTGCCACCGCTGGGCCCTGTCCCCTCCCAGCCCTGCCGTGCCACCCTTGGGGACAGTGCCATCCCCAGCCCTGCCGTGCCACCGCTGGGCCCTGTCCCCTCGCCAGCCCTGCAGTGCCACCCTTGGGGACAGTGCCATCCCCAGCCCTGCCGTGCCACCGCTGGGCCCTGTCCCCTCCCCAGCCCTGCAGTGCCACCCTTGGGGACAGTGCCATCCCCAGCCCTGCCGTGCCACCGCTGGGCGCTGTCCCCTCCCCAGCCCTGCCGTGCCACCCTTGGGGACAGTGCCATCCCCAGCCCTGCCGTGCCACCGCTGGGCCCTGTCCCCTCCCCAGCCCTGCCGTGCCACCCTTGGGGACAGTGCCATCCCCAGCCCTGCCGTGCCACCGCTGGGCCCTGTCCCTCTCCCCAGCCCTGCCGTGCCACCCTTGGGGACAGTGCCATCCCCAGCCCTGCCGTGCCACCGCTGGGCCCTGTCCCCCCCCAGCCCTGCAGTGCCACCCTTGGGGACAGTGCCATCCCCAGCCCTGCCGTGCCACCGCTGGGCCCTGTCCCCTCCCCAGCCCTGCAGTGCCACCCTTGGGGACAGTGCCATCCCCAGCCCTGCCGTGCCACCGCTGGGCCCTGTCCCCTCCCCAGCCCTGCGTGCCACCCTTGGGGACAGTGCCATCCCCAGCCCTGCCGTGCCACCGCTGGGCCCTGTCCCCTCCCAGCCCTGCCGTGCCACCCTTGGGGACAGTGCCATCCCCAGCCCTGCCGTGCCACCGCTGGGCCCTGTCCCCTCCCAGCCCTGCCGTGCCACCCTTGGGGACAGTGCCATCCCCAGCCCTGCCGTGCCACCGCTGGGCCCTGTCCCCTCGCCAGCCCTGCCGTGCCACCCTTGGGGACAGTCGCCATCCCAGCCGGCCGGTGCCAACACGCTGGGCCTGGTCCCGCTCCCAGCCCTGCCGTGCCACCCTTGGGGACAGTGCCATCCATCCCCGGTGCCGTGTCCGTACCTGGGCGCCGTCGGGCTCGGCCTTGAGCAGCTCAGCGGGGCCCAGCTGGGCACAGAACAGCCCCGGGGGCCGGAGCGCCGCCTCAGGCACCTGCGGGACAGCGGGGCCGGAATGAACACCGGGAATGGGTGCCGGGATCAGCGGGAGCGGGGCCGGGATCAGCGGGAATGAGTGCCAGGAATGGGTGCCGGGATCAGCGGGAATGGTGCCGGGATCAGCAGGAATGAACGCCGGGAATGAATGGCGGAATCAGCGGGACAACGGGAACAGGGCTGGGATGAGCGGGAATGCGAGCCGGGATCAGCGGGAATGGGTGCCGGGAGAGGGAAGGAGCGCGGTTCTGGGGGTCTGGGCTGGATCTCGTGTTGGGCGGGGTTTGGGCTGCGGGTCCGTGCTGGATCCCAGTGGGATGTTGGGATCTGCTCCGGGATTCTCCTCTCCTGGCCCCGTTCCTGCCCTGTGCACACCCAATCCGCTCCCATTCCCCATTTATGATCCCATTCCAATCCCATTCCTGATCCCATTCCAGATCCCATTCCAATCCCATTCCAGATCCCATTCCAATCCCATTCCAGATCCCATTCCAGATCCCATTCCAATCCCATTCCCGATCCCATTCCAATCCCATTCCAATCCCATTCCTGATCCCATTCCAATCCCATTCCTGATCCCATTCCAATCCCATTCCTGATCCCATTCCAATCCCATTCCAATCCCATTCCTGATCCCATTCCAGATCCCATTCCAATCCCATTCCCGATCCCATTCCAATCCCATTCCAATCCCATTCCAGATCCCATTCCTGATCCCATTCCAATCCCATTCCCGATCCCATTCCAATCCCATTCCTGATCCCATTCCAATCCCATTCCCGATCCCATTCCAATCCATTCCAATCCATTCCCGATCCCATTCCAATCCCATTCCAGATCCCATTCCAATCCCATTCCAATCCATTCCAGATCCCATTCCGATCCATTCCAATCCCATTCCCGATCCCATTCCAATCCCATTCCTGATCCCATTCCAATCCCATTCCCGATCCCATTCCAATCCCATTCCAATCCCATTCCAGATCCCATTCCAATCCCATTCCAATCCCATTCCCGATCCCATTCCAATCCCATTCCAGATCCCATTCCAATCCCATTCCCGATCCCATTCCAATCCCATTCCTGATCCCATTCCGATCCCATTCCAATCCCATTCCTGATCCATTCCAATCCCATTCCAATCCCATTCCGATCCCATTCCAATCCCATTCCTGATCCCATTCATCCCATTCCTGATCCCATTCCAATCCCATTCCTGATCCCATTCCAATCCCATTCCTGATCTCATTCCAATCCCATTCCAATCCCATTCCTGATCCCATCCCCTGTTTCCAAGCACCAACAGTCCCGCTCCTGATCCCATTCCCAGTGATCCACGGCCCCATCCCACCACCTGGAACTTCTCCAGATGTTTCTGCACCCTCACCGCCATCCCATCCCATCCCACCCCCATTCCCAGTGATTCCCATTCCCATCCCCATTCCCATCCCATTCCCATTCCCATTCCCATTCCCAGTGATTCCCATCCCATCCCACTCCATTCCCATTCCCAATGCCATTCCCAGTCATTCCCATTCCCAGTAATTCCCATTCCCCATTCCCATTTCCACCCCAATCCCATTCCCCATTCCCATTCCCAGTGATTCCCATCCCCATTCCCACCCCATTCCCAGTGATTCCCATCCCCATTCCGATCCCCATTCCCATTACAATCCCATCCCCATTCCCATTCCCGTTCCCATTCCCAGTGATTCCCATTCTCAGTGATTCCCATCCCCATTCCATCCCATTCTCATTCCCATCCCCATTCCCATTCCCACCCCAATCCTATTCCCCATTCCCATTCCCAATCCCATTCCCAGTGATTCCCATCCCCATTCCAATCCCATTCCCCATTCCCACCCCACCCCATCCCCATTCCCACCCCATCCCCATTCCCACCCCACCCCATCCCCATTCCCACCCCATCCCCATTCCCAGTGATTCCCATTCCCAGTGATTCCCATCCCCATTCCGATCCCCATTCCCATTCCAATCCCATTCCCATTCCCATTCCCGTTCCCATTCCCAGTGATTCCCATTCTCAGTGATTCCCATTCCCATTCTCATTCCCATCCCCCTTCCCATTCCCATCCCCATCCCATCCCATCCCATCCCATCCCAATCCCCACCCTATTCCCATTCCATCCCCATTCCCATTCCCATCCCCATTTCCATCCCATCCCCATTCCCATCCCCATCCCCATCCCCATTCCCATTCCATTCCATTCCATTCCCATTCCCAGTGATTCCCACTCCCAGCCCCACCTGCTCCGAGCACATGGAGTTGATGCCGGCCATGACGGGATTCATGGCAAGGCCGCCGCCCATGGCGCCCATGCCGGGAACGCCGCCGGAACCGCCGGGAACGCCGCCGGAACCGGGAATTCCTCCAGAGCCGGGAATTCCTCCGGAGCCGGGAATGCCGCCGGAGCCGGGAATGCCGGTGCCGGAGCCGGGAATGCCGGTGCCGGAGCCGGCCATGGAGACGGTGATGCTCATGTTGTTGTACATCCCCTGCGCTGCCGCCGGCGCCGCCGCGCCCGCCGGGCCGAAAACGCTGGAAAACCGGGATAGTTCCCATGGAAAATCCCAATGGATAATTCCCACGGACAATTCCAATGGTAAATACCAAAGGATAATTCCAATAGATGAATCCAATGGATAATCCCAGTTGGAGACTCCAATGGATAATTCCCATGGACAGTCCCAATGGACGATCCCAAAGGATGATTCCAATGGGTGGCTCCAATGGGTAATTCCAAAGGATTATTCCAATGAATAATTCCCATGGATAATCTGAATGGAAAAAAACAATGGATAATTCCAAAGGATGATTTTGATGGCTAAATCCAATGGATAATCCCAATGCATGATCCCAATGGATAATCCCAACGGGTAACGGCAGTGGGCGATTTCATGGACAATTCCAATGGATTAATCCAAATAATTATTCCAATAGATTATTCCAATGGAATATTCCAAAGGGTGACTCTCATGGACAACTCCAATGGCAAATACCAAAGGATAATAATTGCAATGGATGAATCCAATGGATAATTGAAATGAATAATTCCCATGGATAATTCCAAAGGATAATTCCCATAGATAATCCCAATGGACAATCCCAATGAGTGACTCCAATGGACAATCCCAAAGGACAATCCCAATGGATGATTCCCATGGAAAATCCCAGTGGGCAATCCCAACGGATAATTTGAAAGAATGATTCCAATAGAATTAATTCCAGAGGACAATTCCAACGGATGATTCCATCGGAAAATTCCAATGGACAATTCCAATGAGTAAATTCAAAGAATTATTCCAATGGGTATTTCCAGAGGACGATCCCAAGGGATGATTCCAATGGACGTTCGCATGGCCAGTCTCAATGGACAATCCCAATGAGTGACTCCAATGGATAATTCCAACAGACTTGGGATTCCTTTGGGATTCCAAGGGACAATCCCAAAGGACAATCGCCAGGGACGATTCCAATAGATAATCTCAATGGACAATCCCAATGGACAATCCCAACGGACAATCCCAATGAATGACTCCAATGGCCAATCCCAATGGATAATTTCAAAGAATGACTCCAATGGATAATTTCAGATGACAATCCCAATGGATAATTACATTGGGTGAATCCCATGGACAATCCCAATAAATTACTCCAATGGACAATCCCAATGGACAATCCCAATGGACGATTCCGATGGACAACCCCAACAGATATTCCCAATGGATGTTCCTAACAGACAATCCCGATGTGTTAATCCAATCGATAATTCCACTGGACAATCCCAAGGAATGTTCCCAAAGGACAATCCCTATGGACAATCCCAATGGGTAATTTCAAGGAATGATTTCAGGGGATAGTTCCAGAGGACAATTCCAATGGACAGTCCCAATGAATGACTCCAAAGGAAATCCCAATGGACATTCCAATGGATGATTACAATGGCCAATCACCAATGGGTGACTCAAATGGACAATCCCGATCGACAATTCCAATGGATCTTCCCAATGGACAATCCCAAAGGACAATTCCAAAGGATAATGCGAGTGGACAATCCCAGTGAGTCATTTCAAAGAATGATTCCAGTGGATAGGTCCAGAGAACAATTTCAATGGACAATCCCAATGGATAATTCCAGTGGATTATTCCAGTGGACAGCTCCAATGGATAATGCCCACGGACAATCCCAATGGACAATTCCAAAGGAATATCCCAATGAGTGATTCCAATGGACAATGGCCATGAACAGGACATTCCAATGGGCAATCCCAATGGGTGAATCCATTGGACAATCCCAACAGGCAATTCCAAAGGGTGATCCCAATGGATGTTCCCAACAGACAATGCCAATGAGTGATCCCAATGGACAATCCCAATGGACGATTCCAAAGGACAATCCCAATGAGTGACTCTCGATGGATAATTCCAATGGATAATTCCAAACAATGATTCCAATAGATATTTCTAGAGCACAATTCCAATGGATGATTCCATTGGAAAATGCCAACAAAAAATCCCAATGGATGACTCCAATGGACAATGCCCATGCACAATCCCAATGGCCAATCCCAATGAATGCCTCCGAAGGACAATCCCAATGGACATTCCAATGGACAATCCCAACGGATGATTCCACTGGACAATGCCCATGGACAATCCCAACAGAGAATCCCAATGAATAATTATCCCAATGGATGATTCCAAAGGGCAATTCCAAAGGACAATCCCAATGAGTGACTCCAATGGACAATTCCGATGAGTGACTCCAATGGACAATCTCCATGGACAATTCCCATGGACAACCCCAAAGGACAATCCCAATGAGTGACCCCAATGGACAATTCCAATGAGTGACTCCAATGGACAATCCCAATGGACAATCCCAATGGACAATCCCCATGGACAATCCCAATGAGTGACTCCAATGGACAATTCCAACAGACAATCCCAATGGATGTTCCCAACAGCCAATCCCACAGGGTGATCCCAATGGACAATCCCAATGGACAATTCCCATGGACAATCCCAATGAGTGACTCCAATGGACAATCCCAATGGGCAATCCCAATGGATGTTCCCAATGGACAATTCCCATGGAACATCCCAATGAGTGACTCCAATGGACGATTCCAACAGACAATCCCAATGGATGTTCCCAACAGCCAATCCCACAGGGTGATCCCAATGGACATTCCAATGGACAATCCCATTGGACGTTCCCAACGGCTGATCCCTCAGGCCGATCCCTCCCTCCCGCAGCCGTCCCGGCGCCGCTCCCTCACCCGTTATTCCCGATGTT
>NW_026992702.1:0-37490 GCF_028769735.1 Zonotrichia leucophrys gambelii
TGGTGTGTGCTGGCCCTGCCAGTGCCCACCTCTGGCAATTTCCCTCTTCTGGCACCACCCATGTCCAGAATTTGCTGGCAAAGAAAGCTAAAACCTGGCAATTTCCCCTTGCCAGCACCACCCAATCTGGAGTTTGCTGGCAGCAGGATCCCAAGAAAGAAGGAAAGAAAGAAGGAAAGAAAAGAGGAAGGCATCCAGATCCAGTCCTTCCTGGAGCCTGGAGCCTGAAATGGGCTGTTTGCTGGCACTGCCAGTGCCCAGATCTGGAAATTTCCCTATTCTGGCACAGCCCAAGTGCAGCAATTTGCTGGCACAGAAATCCAAAACCTGGCAGCTTCCTGCTACTGGGTCTGGCACTGCCCACATCTTGTGTTTGCTGCACCAGAACCCAGATTTGGAAATTTCCCGGTGCCAGCAGAGCCCAAATCTGGCAGATTTCTGTTGCTGCCAATGACACCACCCAGATCTGGTGTTTGCTGGCAGCGACAGCGCCCAGATCTGAAAACTTCCTGGTGCTGGCACAGACCAAGCCCAGTGATTTGCTGGCACAGAAAGCCAAAATTTGGAAATTTCCAGGTTCGGGCACCAGCATTATCCAGATCTTGTGTTTGCTGTGATGCCAGTGCCCAGATTTGGAAATTTCCCGGTGCCTTCACAGCCCAGGCCTAACAATTTTTTTTAGCTAGCTGGGGCAGAGAAGTTCCTTGGACTGTGACTTTCTTTTTTCTTGGAACTGTTTAAACCTGCTCTGGACTGAAAACCCAGAAAAACACCTGCAGCTCACACCTGTGGCCCACCGAGCTCTGGGACACTGCATTCCAGCACCAGAGGGACTTAGAAGAGACTGAGCGAGCCAACTGCAACCCACCAAAAGGACTTTCTGAATTTGCCATCTCTTCAGCACTGTCTGATGTCTTATTTAATATTATTCATTTTTCATACTTGTGAATACTTTACTTGTTGAATAAACTGGGTTTTTTTCACTTTTCTCCAGGGAAGTGTTTTCCGGAACTAGTAGGGGGAGGGGACGCTTGAACTTGCTTTCTAGACCGACCCCTTTTGGAGATTTCCCCCCCAAATTTGCCCTAAGCCAGCACAATCAGTCATCATGAAAATTTCACCAGTGGCCTAATTTCCTGGTGGCAAATCTTGTGACAGAAGCTTGACCTTGTTCTCCATGAGCAGACAGGAGAAGATTCCTGGAAAATGGAAACAGCTTTCCAGAAGGGAAATGAAAATGAAAGAAACAATCAAAGATGCTTTCCTCTATTTATTTCTATGCTCCCCTTTTCCATGTTGCACTACTTCTCCATCCCAGTAATTCCAGATGCACTGCACCTCTAAGATCGGTGACTTAGTGATTTTTAGACACTCTAAAATACCATGAGCCACACACAGTTTTCCTTCCCCTGTTTTTACTGGAAAACAACACTGGAGGTGTGAGTGCAGTGCTGGGCTCAGGTAGGAATCCTACCCCAAGGGAAGGTGGCCCGACAGTGTTTGACCCTCAGCAAGGACAATGCACAGCAGCAAGCGAGGGGATCGCTGTGCCAGTGTGCAGGAGTCAGGGCTCTGCATCCGGGCTCAAGGCTGCAAAGTTCCCGTGTTTGGGCAGACGGAGGGGCTGTCCCCGGGGCGCGCGGGGCTCGAACGTGGGGCTCGTGGGGCGAGCGGGGAACGGACACGGGGACGAACGGCCCCGGTGCTTCAGTTGCAGCGGCGGCAGCGGCGGCAGCAGCAAAAGCAGATAGACTAGAAAAATCGTTCTTTCTCTTTCTCTCGCTCTTTCTCTCCCTTTCCCGCGGTCGGGCGCCCTTCTCTCAGGGTCCCTTGCCCGGCGGCCCTCTCCTCTCCCCGCCTCCCTCTCCCCTGCAGGGCCGGGCCATGCCCCCGGCCCGCCCCCGGCCCCGGGCGGGGCTGCCCCGCGCCCGGCCCCGGCCGTCCTGAGACAGAATATCCATCCTGAACTAGGTAAAGTGTCTAGGAGAGGTGAAGGGTCTGTGGAGCTATAGCTGAAGGAGAGGCCGCGTTCCAGAGACAGCAAGGAGACAGAGAAAGAAAAACAGAAAAACCACGAGGTCAATCTGCCCCCGACTTAGGAATTCCTTCGATAAAGAAGAATTAGTGCTAAATGTCATGTGGAATGAATATGTATGAACTTAATTTGAAACTGTATGCATATGCATTTGGAAGGGGAGATAAAAAGGGGACTCGGAGTCTCCAGGGGCACGCATGCCCTTTTGGGGAGTCTCGCGTCCGGCGCGCGTCGTAATAAAGCATACCGGGCTTTACAACTTTTACAAGTTGTGAGGTTTCTTCTTTTCTCCGCAAAACATTTTGGCGAGCCAAGGCAGGAGTTCTCTGTCCCCGCGGGGCAGGGGGGATAGACGGACCTCCAAGGCGCGCCCCAGGATTTTTTCCTGGTGGGGCTCCGCTTGTCTCAACTTGCCACCTGCGAGGACAGACAACGACCCGCTGGCCTGCGGAGGAGAATACGGTATGTATGGGGCCCCAGGGGGGGAGGAAGGAGAGAAAGGGAGTAAACCACCCAGAGACGTCTGGGTTCATGGGTTCAGCTGATAGAGCAGCTGTATTAGAGATGGGGTTCAGCTGATAGAGCAGCTGTATTAGAAACGGGGTTCAGCTGATAGAGCAGCTGTATTAGAGACGGGGTTCAGCTGATAGAGCAGCTGTATTAGAGATGGGGTTCAGCTGATAGAGCAGCTGTATTAGAGGCCGGGTTCGTCGTTCTGATGGAGCAGACCGCTAGCGGCTTTGGGGGTAAGCCGGGTGAACCCGTGTATGTGTGTATTGAGGATTCATAGTTCTGATGGAGCAGAACTGGTGAGCCCGTGTGTGTTTTGTTTGTGTGTGTGTGTGATGTCCGGACACTGTGTTGCTGTATGGTTAATGTGTGTGGCCAGTGCACTGTGTTTGTGATCGTGCAGGTGATATGTGTATGGTGTATAAAAGAGAGTAAATCTACAGTGCCCTACAGTGTGGGGGGGGTCAGTACTCCCCGTGTTTGAAGCAGCCGAGTGAGGCCAGAGGCGCCGGCTGCAGCAGGCTGCGGGGGCAAGGAGAGAAGTGCCCGCGGAGAAGCGAGTGGAGGAATGTCAGTGATGGTACTTATCATGTTTAAATGTAGTGATTTGTGTAGATTTGGTACATTTTAACCGTGAGTATGAGCTCAGAGAGTTCCTTTGCCTTGGATGTTTGGACTTGATCTCTAGACTGTGTGCTGTTATTTTGATTGTGTCCAGGAAAATTGATTTGAGTAAATGCTGAATTATGGTGTGCTGTGTTGTGTTGAGAAAAGTGAGCACTTTGAGAAATAAGCCCTTTCCCAGTGATTTTGTGTGGTGATTTTTTTTCCGCTGCATTGTGGTAATTTGATTCTCAGATTGTATAGTGGTGTTTGTGGAGATTTTAAGATTTTGTTGCAACAAGAGTAGCATTTTACATAGGAGGACTATAGTACGGTGATTTATGTTTAACTTCGATAAAGCGAGTTAAAGGAATTCCAAGAATTCTCCCCCTCACAGTAATTCAAGCCATGGCTCTAGTGAATTTGAGATAAAAGGAGGTGGGGGAGTGCGTGTGTCTGTGTCTGCAGGTATATCAGAGTTTTGGCTGTGACTAGCACAGCCTTTTTGCAAAGCAGCAAAACAAGTGTAAGTAGACACAGTGCTTAATTAGATTGTGCAAGAAGAGAACTAGAAAAGACTGATATTTTGTAAAACAGAGTTTATATAGAAGGGATGAATGAGATGAATTAGTTAATGAGACTTATGAGATTTATGAGACTTCGTTTGGTACTGCAGTAAGTCTTTACTGGAAACAATCTGCTGAAAGGATTTAAAGTTCTCTGTAATAAACAGAATAGCCAGCCTTTGCGGGCAATTTTGGGGAGCCTTTGGTACATCAAGAGGCTAGCAGGCTGTGTGAGGTGACAGTGGCTGCGCCCTGGGCACAGGGACAGCTCTGGCTGCCCTGTCTCCCCAGGGAACACGGGAATGGCCTGTGGGCAAAAGCTGGATGTGCAGGTATTATTGCAGTGCGGTGTTTATGAGAAACACTGGTATTGCTGTTTTGCTGTTCCAATAAGTGTCAGGGTACACGCCCCGAGTGTAAATTAAAGGTTTCTGGTCAAGCGGATTCAGAACCTAAGGTCTTAGAGCTTGTGTGTGGGAATCACATCTGATACCTGCCACCTGGAGCTGTGTGTATAGGAGGAAAACTGAGAAACTACTGTGAAGGTCTGTAAAAAGGTTTGAATGGAAGCGGGATAGGGCAAGGAGAAATAAATAATAAGAACTGACCAGAGCAAACAGGTTCCTAAATTAGCCCCTTTTGGGAGGGGCTCATTGGGAGGAGGTTGCCAGTAAGAGCAGCTCAGAAAATAAAAAGATTTATAGTGCTTCATTGCTGTTAGTACTGTTTTATAATAGGAAGATAAATGGGATAGTTTTTGTATGCTGAAATGTCTTTTGTTTTAAGAAATCACCCAGAATGACAAAGAGACTGTGAGATCAGACTGCTCTCTGGTCTTGGCCCCTGAAAAGGAAAACAAGGCAAAGAGAAAGCAAATCAAACATGTTGTTCAGCATGCAGCATAAGATAGCAACGTATGAAATCAGGCAAGGATTATCACGCTGAAATGCGAAGCAATCACAGTTCGCAAAATGAGTACATATGATTTGTAAAGGCTTCCTCCCAAGGTAAGGGAGGAGGGGTAAAAGTAACCTTCCCAAAAGGGAAGAATTTTTGTCAGCACAAGGGTCATGTGTTCAGTTTTAAATAAAGCTTTAGTACCTGTGGAGAATGTTTATGTTGTAGTGTGGGGAATGAACAACTGGCCAGTCTGAGAAGGCATACTTTTGCAAACCTTTAAAGTAACATGTGTACTATGTGTACCTAAAAGCTTTTGTACAATTCGCTCAATTTGCTAAACATTCTCAAATGAGAAAGGTTACTCTGGAGGCAAATAATATAAAGATGTTAGGCTTAATATTAACAGACACTGAAATTAAGAAAGACATTAGTAAGGAGATATTAGAATAAGTAAATAAGTGTTTTCAAGGGTATGGGCCTCTGCTGCACCAGGGAGAGTGAAAGATGCTCCCCCATGGGATGCTCCCCCATGGGATGCTCCCCCATCAAGCTTAATGAAAGAACACAACCAGTGAGAACTGAGTAGTACCCTCAAAGGGAAGGTAAGGAAGGAATCAGTCCAATAACTGATAGTACTGGATTAAGGGCTGTCAATAAGATAACACAGAATTTGTACCCTGTGGTAGCAAATCCATAGACCTTACTAACTTGTTTAACACCTGAGCTAACCTGGTTCACTGTTTTAGGCCTAAGAGATGCCTTCATTTGCCTCCCTATCCACGAAGCCAGCCAGAACATTTTTGCATTCAAACACAAGCTCACACAGTCCATGTGCCTGAAGGCTTCAAAATTCTCCACTCCGATTGGAGAACAGCTTGCAAGGACCCAGAGTCCCAGGAAGCTCCACAAGAGGAGAGGAGGCTGTTGCAGTACATAGATGATCTTCTAGTAGCCACTCGGACGAGGGAAGCAAGAGAAGCCTGGATGGTAAGCCTTTTGAATTTCCTAGGACTCCAAGGATGCAGAGTCTCAAAGAAAAAGGCACAGGTAGTGAAACAGAAGGTAATCTACCTGGAGTAAGAAGTGAGTGCTGAGCAGCAGACTTTAAGGCAGGGAAGCCCTATGCCAAACCCTGAACCCCAGACAACGAAAGAACTCCAAACCTTCTTAGGCATGGCAGTGTAGTGCCAGCTGTGGGTTCATAATTGTGGACTGTTCTCCAGACCCCTCTATGCTCTTATTGCCAATGGGAACTGAGATCTTCAGTGGACAAGAGACACCACACGGGCCTTTCGCCAGCTAGAGAGTCCCCTCATGTCGGCTCCAGCTTTGAAACTTCCAGATGTAAGTAAAGCATTCTTTCTATTTTTCCATGCAAAGAATTGCCTGGGAATATTGGCTCAGGACTTGGGTCCATACCGGAGGGCAGTTGCTTACCTCTCTAAGCAACTAGATGCAACAGCCAAAGGATAGCCAGGTTGCCTCAGAGCTGTAGCAGCAGTTGTGCTGAACATTCAAGAGGCACACAAGTTTATCCTGGGACAAAAATGACTGTGCTAGTGTCCCACACAGTGTCTGCAGTACTGGAAGTAAAGGGTGGCCACTGGCTTTTCACCAGAGAGGTTTCTGAAATACCAGGCCATCATGGTAGAGCAAGATGATGGAGAGATAGTGGTGACTAATATTGTCAACCCAGCTTCTTTTCTCAGTGGAATCAAGGAGAAGCAGTACACCATGATTGCCTAGAGACCATTGAAGCTACCTACTCCAGCCGCCCAGATCTAAAGGACACTCCTCCGGACGATGCAGAGACCTGGTTCACTGACAAGAAAGCAACATTGCAAAGTTCACAATGACTACCTGCAGAGAGGTAATAGAGTCTGGACCCTTACCGACAGGTACCTCTGCACAGGATGCTGAGATAAATGCATGGACCCATGCCTTAGAAACAGCAAAAGGCATTCAGAGTTGTGCATGCACATGGAGCCATCTGGAAGGAGAGGGGACTGCTGACCTCACAGGGAAAGAAGAGACAATCCAGCTGCTGGAAGCAGTTCAGTTACCTGAAAAGGCATATTAAGGCACACCAGAGAGTGAGCTTAAAATTGGAAGAAAGAAATGAGCTGGCGGATGGAGAGGCAAAGAAAGCAGCAAAGGGTGAGGTACAGATTTTCCTCGAAGGTAAGCCATAATACAATAATACTAATCAAAAGAGACGTACAACTGCAAGGGGTGGGCTACCATTGAAAGAGAGCTAGTAATCCCTTCCCATTTTCGTGGTTACTAGTGAAGGAAGGGCACTAGAAAACACACTAGGGCCTAACTACTTAAAGCCTTTTATAGAGTGTGGCTCCTTTCTCGAGATGACCAAGGCTGCGAGTGATACAGAGTGCACTGAAATGAAGTGTTGACTTTGAAGTAGTAATTCCCACAGGCTTTCTAGAACATACATCTGATTGAAAGAATTGTTGTATCATTGTCAGGAATTTATATGCCACTATCACTCAGGTGAGCTGATAATGTGATCCTTGCCTCCAGACTAACCTCAAAATATCCCCCCGGGCCAAAACTCGGTCAGACTGGGAGAGGCCATGGGCCTGTACAGCAGCGGCAAATCAACTTTTCAGAACTCCCAAGGAAAGGGGGGTATCAGTATTTACTGGTATTAATAGATACATTTTCAGGGTGGCCAGAAACATTCCCCACCAGAACTGTCAAAGCTCAAGAGGTGACCAGATCATTTTTACAAGAGATAATACCACGCTTCAGAGTTCCAGCCACAATATCCTCAGATAAAGAATCACCTTTCATTTCCAAAATAGTGCAACAGATTAGTAGCCATCTGGGCATAGATTAAGAACTTCACACCCCATACCGCCCCCAATCAAGCGGCCAGGGGGAGAGAATGAATCATTTGATTAAGCAGCAAATCATAAGACTGGGGCAAGAAGCTCTTCCACTAGCACTATTGCAAATTCAAACTAAACCTTTTGAGCTAAAGGAATGCTGAATCCTTTTGGAATGCCTTATAGAAGACCATAGAATACAAGGGGAATGTCCAGAATGTCCACTTACATGGTGGCATTAAGCAAACAGCTCAGAGTAATTGAGAAACTTGTGGCTGGAACTCGGAGCAGGGAGTTGGATAGCCTGGGGACGATGTATATGTTAAGTCTCTTACAGAGAAGACTTCGGAACCACAGTGGGAGAGACCACTGCAAGTACCTCTCACCACCCTCACTGCAATCAAAATCAAGGAGCAGAATGCTGGATCCATCACTCTCGGGTGAAGAAGGCCCAGAAGCCCCTTCAGGAGTGACACCAGGAGACAATGAACTGAGACTAAAACTTATTCGGGCAAAATGAGTATATTGCGGTCGGGAGTAGCCCATACTTTAATGTACAGAATTGTTTTGTATGGAATTATAACTGAAGTTTTAGAACTAGAGAGTACCTCTACCCAAAGCAATGCTGAATGGCCTTGGTCCCTGGCATTTAATCAGTATACTGGATCCATAGGAAAACCTTTTGAGATAAAGAAGGTTTATATTAAACATATCTACTGTAGTAATCCACGAGAATCAAGTATGTGAGCAGTAAGAATAGCAAGAACAGGAGCTGTAAACACTTCAAGGAATCTGAAGAGAAGAAATCAAAGTAAAGTGCTTAGTCATCAATAGGATGGCTTATGAGAGACCAGATGTAATTAGTGTCTGAACCTCCCCTGGTGTATATGAGCACCAGGAAGTCTGTGATGACCTAAGTGAATCAGACTGTTGGTGTAATTTCACCCTGACACAGCCTGTAGAAGTGACCTGCCTTTGAGCTCAAGTTACTGTCAGATTTTCATTTGAATTCAAAGTGGACACTGCACTTTTTACCACAGCGGGGCCTTATAAGGTGATTTTCCTTATTTATAGCTATCCCTTTTCCTACTGAGATTTGGATCAGTGATTGTCCCAGTCTGAGGTGGTTGGATTCTGCTTAAAAGAGGTAGAGAGAGAGAGACCCCCTCAGACTCAGCAGCAGGCTGTAGGATTTTGAGCATCACTTTTGTGCTGAGTGTTTCAAATAGCAGAAACCTGATCCCAGTTTCTTCTGAGGCACTGCAATGAATTTAGGCTTTTCTCTCAAGATTTCCCCTCCATTATCTTCTGCCCTGAACACAGTCCACAGCTTGATCTTAGCTAAGGGCAAGGTGGGTGACCAGGAGAGACATTCCTGCTTGCCACACATCTGAGAAATCAGGTGCTTTGGAGGGAGAGAGAGGGGTTAGATTCCCTGAAGTCTCTACATTTCAGAACAAACATCTGTCTCAAGTATGACCTAAACCTCTGTAAGATACACTTGTGAAGTGTGTCTGAATTTGTAGTAAGAGCCCAGCACATCCCTCTGGCAGGGAGGGATGATCATGGACAGAAAGCAGTTCCTGTTCCCCATAACAAACATCTAACTGGCATATTAGGGACAAGATTAGGAGTTTTAAATAGAATTGATTCAGAAATACTGATGAATAAACTGGCTGCTGCAGCAGGTAGCCTAACAAAATTGAAGCAGCCTTTATAGTAATCTCTACTGGCATTAGGAACTAGCCAGTGACAGATTTCAAAAGTACTGCCAAAGTAAAGAAGTATGAACAGGCCGGGGACCAAGACCACAAATTGATAGTAGAAGCACTTAGTATAGTTCAAGATAATGTGTCTTTAGCTTTCAGTTGTATACAAGCACAGTTATGGATACAAGCAACAGCAGCTCTGATCATATAGGAAAAGGGGGTGAAGGTAATTTTCCAGCTGAAATTCAGAAAATTGAATGGGATAATGCAATTGATTTTGAAAGGAAGTTTTAATCCTGGTGGATTATAGTGAATTTCACCTATGATCCTATTTCTAATGTGGCCACTGCCTTTGTGCTTACATTATGTAATGCCACTGTTTATGTTATCCATCACATCATTGCCCTAAGATTAAACCATGAAGAAACAACACTCTATCCTTCAGAACATAGAGTGTGGGCACAAAAAGATGAATGAAAAGTGGCAGGTAGTAAACTTAGAATCCTGCATTACTAGAGAATAAATGGGATTCATTTGTGAAAGCAATACTGCTAATGCCCAGGATGTGTTTGGACACTGAACAGAGTATTTGTCACTTTGAAATTCATCCAGTCACTGACCAGAAAACTGTGCTCGTATATACTGGAAAAGGGTGTATGTTTGAGAACTGCTTGTGCTGCTGTACAAATTAATAGCAATGATGTTATTCTGTCTAGTAGAAACCATTCTAATCTCTGTATTTGTATTTGTAATTTTGTTAAGATTATTGAGTGTGATTTTTTGTATTTGGTACCAGTAACATCCCACCAGCTGATTACAGCCAATTACACAATGTATCACAGACTACCACCTACCCCTATCGGGGTGAACCTTACATTGGTAAAACAATTAATTAAGCACCAAGACCTATTAGAAGTCTTGAAAGAAATCCGAGAAAGTGGAAAGAAAACCTTAATTACTGTCCAACATGGTACAAAAGAAATAACCAGAGTTCTACAAAGAATAAAAATACAGATAATCACTGGTGAGATGTGATCTTTGGGTGATCACCAACTGCAAATGGAATCTTTGATAAGTTGTGCCACCCTATTCTAGTTTTACTAATATTAGTTGGGATAAGCTTAGGATTATCTATTACATTGTTAATTTGGAACTGGAGAATGCTACAACGAATAGCTGTACTAACCTCTTTGTCAAATGTACATGGTAAAGCGCTAAAAGACACTTATTGTCGTGGAAATTTTCCTTAAGTAAAAGAATTTACTTATTTCCTAGGAAAGGGGGGAATGAGACAGAATATCCATCCTGAACTAGGTAAAGTGTCTAGGAGAGGTGAAGGGTCTGTGGAGCTATAGCTGAAGGAGAGGCCGCGTTCCAGAGACAGCAAGGAGACAGAGAAAGAAAAACAGAAAAACCACGAGGTCAATCTGCCCCCGACTTAGGAATTCCTTCGATAAAGAAGAATTAGTGCTAAATGTCATGTGGAATGAATATGTATGAACTTAATTTGAAACTGTATGCATATGCATTTGGAAGGGGAGATAAAAAGGGGACTCGGAGTCTCCAGGGGCACGCATGCCCTTTTGGGGAGTCTTGCGTCCGGCGCGCGTCGTAATAAAGCATACCGGGCTTTACAACTTTTACAAGTTGTGAGGTTTCTTCTTTTCTCCGCAAAACAGTCCCGCCGCGGTCTCGCCTCCGCCCGGCTCGGGCTGTACTGGCGGTGGCGCTGCTGGGCGGGCATCAGTGCGTGGGGCCGGGGCGGCATCGCCGCCCTTCGGCTCCGCCTGGCCCGAGCGCGGCCCCGGCCCCGAGGCAGGCTCCAGTCCCGGCCCCGGCCCCAGCCCCAGCCCCGACCCCGGCCCCGGCCCCGGCCCCAGCCCCGGCTCCTCCCGGGGATCGCGGAGGACACAGGCGGCGCGGCCGCTCCCGCCGCCTCCGCTGCGGCTTCCCCGGCCCGAGCTCCGCCGCTCGGCAGCGCGGCCGCCGGCCCCGAGCCTCCCGTGCCGCGTTCCCGGGAGCGAACGCCTGGGCATGGCCGGTCCGGGGCGGGTGAGGGGCGCTCGGGGGCCGTTGCTGGCCCCGGGCCGAGCGCTGACAGCCGCGTCCCGCCCGCAGGGAAGGCGCAGGAGGCCCTGCAGGAGCGGCACCGGCTGGGATCGCTGCTGGGGCGCGGCGGCTTCGGCAGAGTCTTCGCGGCCACGCGGCTCTCGGACGGCGCCCCGGTGAGCGGCGGGGCCGGCGGCGGGCGCAGGAGGAGGGGATGGAGGAGGAGGAGGGCAGAGGGCGGAGGATGGGGCTCGCAGTGCGAGCGGCGAGCTCACCCCGCTGCTGCCCTTGGCTTGCAGGTGGCCATCAAAAGGGTGCCACGGAACCGCGTCCGGCACTGGGGCGAGCTGGTGAGTGAGCGGGGCCAGCAGCCGGGGCTGCCGGCCAGGGATGAGCCGGGGCCCGGCGCGGTGGGAGCCGCCAGGACGCCCCGAGGGAGAGCGGGCGTGGGGCCAGCGCAGGGCGCAGAGCATCCCGGGCTGGCTGAGGGCTTCCCCAGGCCTGGCACGGCATCGGCCCCAGTGACGGCATCGTGCTCCTCCTGCAGCCCGACGGCACCAGCGCACCCCTGGAGATTGTGCTGCTGGCCAAGGTGTCCACTGGCTTCCCCGGTGTGGTCCAGCTGCTGGAGTGGCTCGAGCTCCCCAACTGCATCGTGATGGTGCTGGAGCGGCCAGAGCGGTGTCAGGACCTGCAGCGTTTCATTGGGGCACGGCGGTTCCTGCCCGAGGAGGAGGCGCGGGAGCTGTTCCGCCAGGTGCTGGAGGCCGTGCGGCACTGCACCAGCTGCGGGGTCCTGCACAGGGACATCAAGCCAGAGAACATCCTGGTTGACCTGGACACCGGGCAGGCCAAACTGATTGACTTTGGCTGTGGCACCTACCTGCAGGACACAGTCTACACTCACTTTGCAGGTGAGCCTACCCAGGGCTGTGCTCCCGCTGCTGACATCTCATGGCCCAACATCTCCCAGCCCAAGCTGGCTGTGGCAGCGGGGATTCTCCCTTTGCTGCCAGTCAGGGCACTGAGTCCTCAGCTGAGTTGCTTTAGAGCAGGGCTGGGTGGGCAGCCAACTTCCAGCCCTGCTGGCAGCCTTTGCCAGCCACTCTGCCCAGGACTGGGGCTGGGCTGGGGCAGCCAGCTGGACCAAAACCCCCGTGGGTGGGGGTAGCAGAGAGAGAGGGCAGAACCTGTGCCCCAGCCAGTTTGGTGTGCAAATGAGAGGAAGGGCTTGCACTACCCCACTCGCCCTGTTTCCCTTGGCTTCATAATATTTTTGGGGCAATGCAGGCAGGGAGGATAAGGGCATGTTTTTTCCCCAGCATGGAGTGGGTTTTTCCTTTGCATGTCATGGTCGGGCCTAGCCAGGGCTGCCCTCTTCCAGCACCAGAGGCTTCTTTTCCAACCCTGACTTTGTGCACAAGTCCCAGATGCTGGCGAGAGGGTAGTGGTCACCCTGTGTGCCCCTGATGCAGCCCCCGCGGGCCCAGGGATGCTGGAGCCAGGCTTTGGGAGCAGCAGCATCCCCCTGATGAACTCCATCTGTATTCCATAGGAACACTGTCCTACAGCCCCCCGGAGTGGAATGACTTTGGCTGGTACCATGGCGAGGCAGCAACAATCTGGTCCCTGGGCATCCTGCTGCACCAGATGGTCTGCGGGGAGCACCCTTTCAGCAGGGGCCGGAACCTCAGCTGGGGCCAGCTCCCGCTGCCACAAAGGCTCTCTCAAGGTGGATCCTCTTCTCTGGGCACGGGGGGAATCCCAGTGCTGGGAGCCAGCAGCGGGCTCGTGGGCATCCCGCTCTGGCAGCTGCTGAGGAGGTGGCACATGTCCTGCTCTCCTGCTCTCCTCCAAGACAGGGAATTGATGGGAAAGTTTAGGCCCAGCTCTGAGCACATCCAGCATGGCCGGGGAATGGGAATAGTGGGGTAAAGCAGACAGGAGCCTTCTCTGGCTGACCATCAGTTTCTGCTTTCTCTCCCCAGAGTGCAAAGACGTGATCTGGTGGTGTTTATCCGTGAACTCCTTGGACAGACCCACACTGGAAGACCTGTTCTGTGTTCCTTGGATGCAGGATATTCCTCTGCCATAGAAGAAGGGAGAGAGCCACAGGCACACTTTGATCCAGGGCCCTGGTAAGTTCCTGCTCCACATATGCCTTGGCAATGAGAAGCAAAGGAACCCAACCCTTTTTGTGCTGCCTGTGTCACTGCACCGGGGTCATGGGATGGGAACACACAGCCCTTGTGCTGGAGCTGAGCTGCTCTGCCCAGCACTGGTGGCCGCCATCCCAGCTGGTTTTGCTTGTCCTGGTTCCCTGACAGCTGGGGCCCTGGGCAGAGCCCTGAGAGCCTGGTCTGCCCCCAGGGAAGGAGAAGGAGCCCTTGGAGAAGCTGTACCGGGTGGGGATGCTGCTGCTGCTGCTGCTGGAGACAGCGAGGGTGACATCAAGGATGACAAGCTCTTCCTCAGCCTGGCCACTGGAGGCTGAAGGTGATGCACTTTGATTCTGGCACCTTCTTCAAAGCCAAACTCCACAGGGAATTTGCAGATGAGTCCCCATCTGGGGAAATTCTGCCAGATTTGGGCATTGCCCAGCATGGCGGGAAACCAAAGGCTTCCCCTTTGCTGGGGCAGATGCAACTCATTCTTCAGTGGCTGCCCAGCTGCTTTTGGCAGGGCTGGGAGGATGGGCTGGGGTGGGCACGAAATGGGAGTGGGCTCCTGGCCCTGCCAACAGCCCCCAGCACCCACCGTGCCCCGGGCTGGGGCTGGGGCAGCCAGCCAGACACAAACAAACCCCATGGTGGGAGCAGAGGTGGGACTCCAGAACCTGTGCACAGCTGCTTTGCTGTGCAGGCCAGGAAGGGCTTGGGCTGCTCCACTGCCCTTGTTTGCTTTGGGGTCACTGTGATTTTGGGGGACAGTGCAGGGGGGAAGAGAGAAAGTGTGGGTTTCCCACAGCCGTGGCTGACTTTTTCCCTGGCATGCAGGGGTTGGGCCTTCCTCAAGGCCCTGACAGAGATAAGAGTTTTTACTCTTTTTCTTGTTTTCCCTTTTTTTCTCTAAACTCTTTTCAAGAATGTGTTGTTTGTTTTTCCAGAGGAAGCATTTGAGGTGGTCCAGTGTGGATGGGGAAGTGCTTGGGAGCAGCTGTGGCGTGGATGGGCCGTGCCCTTGGGGAAGGCTGAGGACATGGTTTGGGAGCAGCTTTTCTTGCAGCCGTGGCTGGCGTGAGGTGGGTCCCTGTGTGCTTGGCAGGGTGGGATCAGAGCTTTAGGGAGCTGGCAGCGAGCACAGGAGCATCCTGCTCTGGGCAGCTGCTGAGGGCTGGATGTGCCGTGGCTGGCTGCAGGCTGGGCACATGTCCTGCCCTCCTGCTCTGTGCCAAAGGCAGCAGGGATGGGAGCTCTGGGCACAGCTCTGGGCACAGCCAGCATGGCCTGGGCACCGCAGGCCTTGGCACAAGGGCACAGGAGCCCTCAGCTGATGGGCACTTTCTGCTTTCTCTCCTTGCAGCCGGGCTCTGCGGGTGCTGAGGCTGCTCTGGGCTCTGCCAGGGCTCTGCTGGGCTCAGCCCTGGGCCCAGCTGGGCTGGCTCTGCCCTCACATTGCTCTGACAGCTTTGCATCAGACGAGCCCGTTGTGAGCACAGCGCCTGAGCTTTCTGCTTTGGCAGGTGAGTGAGACTCTGCCGCAGGCCCAGAGATTGCAGCTGGGGACACACATCCAATTGGCAAGGACCCAAACTCTCCACAGTCCCAGCTGAATGCCTGGATCTGCACAGGGTGTTTTGTCTGTCCCTTTCTTCCTTCTTTATTGGCTGGAATTGTGCAACTGCACTTTGTTCCTCCTCTAGCGGTGCCACGAGTGGGCCAAAGCTGGCGAGTGGGCCGTGCTCCTGAGGCAGTGCAGTCTGGAGCTGGTGGATGGAGAATTGCCCTTCTGCACTGCCAAACCAGAGCAAAAAGCCGTAAGTGGAACTTTGTGTCTCTAAGAAATCCCTGACAGTTTCAAAGGGAATGTGCAGCTCATTCCCAGGCTGAGAAGGAAGGTCATCTTCTAAAGGATTTGGGGTTTGACAGAGTTTCCATTCCCAGTCCTGCTTGGAGCTGGAAGGGCACAAAAACATTTCCTCTTGCTTCAAGCACAATTTAAAATACCAGTGTTGGGAACAAAACGCAAAATCTTTTAAGAGGCTGCTGAGGTCAGGAAGATGGATCCATGCCATCAGCACATTTACAATGGAAATAACTGAGTTCTCTTTTGAAAAAGATCATTTACCTCCTAATGCAAAGAATGTAACTTTGCATTTATGTTTTTTTTTTTCACTAACATTGTGTTATGTTTTTTCACTAACACTTGGATTTTATGCTTATCTTTTACAATGTACCTTTTTTTTTCCTTTTTCCTTTTTTTCCCTCTAAATAGAAAACATGTCCTACAGAAGAAATGTTCTTTGCTCCTGGTTCCTGTGTGGAGCAGCTCCCTTCCTGCTGGCTGAGCTGCTCAGGCAGAGCCCGGCAGCTCCTGGCCCTGCAGGGCTGAGGCTTTTCCCCGTTGCTGGGCACACACTGATGGAGCAGCACTGCTGAACACGGGCACACAGAGGGACCAGCAGCAGCTGCCTTTGGCCACCTGAGGCTCCAAGGCCCAAACTCTGAGCAGCCAGGGCTGGAAGAGACTGGCAGGATCTGATCCCTGACTCTGGGCCAGGGCTGCACAAATGACCCCACAGCAGCAGCAGCAGCAGCAGCAGCACATGGAGCTGACTTTGAGCACAGCCCCTGCCCCTCTTCCCTCCCGTGTGCAGCGGTGTCACAGCAGCCTGAGGCACCTGGGAGCTCCCAGTGCCAGCAGGGACTGGAGATGGCAGCCCTGGGCTCCTGGAGGCTGTGCAAGGAACACAGCTGGGCACTCCCTGTCCATGGGGAGCTTGCAGATGGAAAAGGCTGCTGTGCCCAGGCAGCTCCAAGGGCACAGAAAGGAGGCTCTGGAGAACTGGATCTGTGCCAGTGCCACAGTCCTGGGCAGCAGCCAGCGAGCCCTGGGGGAACAGAGGGCACAGCAAGAGGGACAGAACCAGGCAAGGGCAGAGACTGGAGAGAGCCAGGCCTGGGAGCAGGAACAGCTGCTCCATTGCACTCTTGGAGAAAGCTCTTGGCTGGTTCAAAGCGCTGAAAGGCATGAAGGGCAGAGAGGAGGCCACAGCAAACAATGCTCCTGTTTGCACAGCCTCCCCTCTCCATGTCCCAGAAGGAATTGCATGGACTGGATTCATCTCTCTGAGTCGTCTCGTTCAGCATGAGCAGCTCAGCACCAGGAGCTGAAACACCTGAAGCCTCAGGCCACAGGAGCTGGGCAAGAGGGAACTTTTGGAGCAAAGGAATGCTGCTAAAATAGGCCCAGCTGAATGCAGTGGATAGAATCATGGAATCACAGAATCCTTTCTGTTGGAAAAGCCCTCTGAGCTCACCCAGTGCAGCCGCTCACCCAGCAGTGCCAAGCCCAGCACTAAACCACGTCCCTGAAGTGCCAAGGCCTGGACACCAGCCCTGAGTGAGGCCTGGACAGCAGGCCCTGAGCCAAAGGTGGCCTCTGGATGAGCCTTCCAAGCAAAGGTTATCTTTGTATCTGCTTCCTGATGAAATATGCATGGTCATTTAGCACTGAGATAGATGCAGCCACTCATTAGTGAAACAGGGATTGACCTTTGTGTATTTAGAAGCCAGACAAGGCCATGAAATCTGACATCTGGCCTTGTTTGGGGCTGAAGGATCAAAGTCAACTCCCTTGGTTCCTCCTTGAGCCCTGGCCAGGCTTTGGGAGGGACCCAAGAGGAGGATGAAAGCAGATGTGGCCACACTAGCAGTGCTGTCAGTTTGTTCATTCAGCACTGTCAGAGCTGGGCCCTCTCCCAGCAGGGTTGGAGCCTCACCTTGTGGGTTTAGGCAGACAAAGATGAATTTGTTAAGAGTACTGTGGAAAAAGCACCTTCAGAAGGCACAATTATTGTTGGAATGCTCCAAAAATAATTGGAGCAAGAGAAGAGGGTTCTAATCTTGAGCTCAGATGCATTTTTGCAAGTGAAATATTAATATAATAAATAACTATATATCTATTTATAGGGTAATAAAACATTAATATATATATTTATCTTTTATATATGTCCATATCTATCTGTATCTATATTTCTCTATCACTGTTTACATATAAAATTATCATAATGTGAAGTAGTGCTGACACTACTAATTTGGTAGCTTTGGCTGCTCAGTGATGTGACACTAAATACCCTACAGAACAGGACTGGCCAGGACCTTAATGTCAGTGGCCAGCTTTGCGAGATTGTATACAATGAAAAAGGAGGAAGGGAGGAAATTGGCTATTTTTACAGGGATTGCTGATTCTGTGATGCACAGTGCTTTGTCTGTTCCTGTGAAAAATACAGTGATTTTGCCTGCAGGGTTTTTCATGTACCAGACTATGCACAAGCTGCAGGACTGGTTGAACAGGTTGTTAAAAGAGCAGTTGAAAAAATGAGGAGATGGAACCTTAGCCCATGGAGAACCCATCTCCCAGATGTGCTCCATGCCCTTAACAATGGCCCACAGGGGAAATGGAACCCCCTGGCTGTGCACGGCTGCCCCCAATTTGCAAATCCAACCACGGGCAGTGAGACTTGGGCTGCCTGGGAAATTGTTCTGGCTGTGATGGCCCCTGGCAGGGCCAGCCCAGAGGCTGCAGGGCTGGGCCTTCATGCATTGGAATTCATTAGGAGAAATTCAAAGCAAATGAGAGCTGTCAATACTGAAACAGGAATTCAGATTCCTCCAGGACACTTTGCTTTGGTAACTGCTCCCTTGGAGCTTGGCCTTGCAAAGTGTTCCTGTCAAGGCAGGAGGAATTGATGCAGAAGAAATTACAGTAATTGATCCAGGAGAAATTACAGTAATTCTGTTAAACTATAGTGACCAGGATTGGATTATTCAACCCCATGACAGGGTAGCACAATTACTGATCTTGCAGTTTTAATAACAATTGTGAAAAAAGGAGATCCACCTCCAGTCACCACCGTTTGTGGAGATAAGGGGTTTGGATGCAGCAGCCCCAATAATGGAGCCAGAGTGTGGGTCCAGAGGCCAAATGGCCCTTCCCAGGCAGCTGAAGGAGCAGCTCCTAGGAAAGACAACTCTGAGTCCTGAACCCTGGGCAGGAACAATGGGAATATGTCCCTGCAGCCAAGGATTGTGTGTGAGAACCCTTAGATCTTACAGGAGATTGTTTTACACATCCTGCCAGACCAGATCTCCCTGTTTGCCCCAAGGGCCCCTGTGGAAAATGCTCTGATCCACAGGGCTCCATGTGAAGGCTGCTGTGACACTGAGGGACTTGCACAGGAATTCCATCCAGAAGCCTGGGTGCCCCTCAGGGACTGGGACCCGGCCCCTTCCAGCCAGAGGGGAAAGGGCCCCCCAGGCCTTGTTAGCCCAGACAGCATGGTAAAGCTGAACAGCAAAGGGCCTGGGGGCATTATTCTGGAATTAAAAAGGTGCCAGCTCCAGGGACAACAGAATTCTTGTTCCTAATTGGAATGAGATTGAGAAAAAAGAATGAAGAACGGTGTCACTAAAGTACTACTGATGTCTGTAAGGTGTACCTTGATAGTCAGCCAGAATCTTTGTTTGCCACAAACACCTCTGGTGAATCACAAAGGGATTGGTCATCAAAATGTAATGATGAATTATGATGGATTGCTGAGCTTATCCTTTTGTAATTCTTTACACCTGTGCATGCTGTAAATTACAATTCCTTCAGTTGGTTTCTGTGTCTTTGGTAGTGACCCTGCCCACTGGGGACACAGGGCCCCCTCTTACCTAAGTGCTCCCTGGGAAGGCAAAAGCCCTCCCTCCAAAATTCCCCCCTTCCTCCTTGTTCTCCCCTTCACACCCTGAGCATGATGTGCTCTGGTCTGGGGTATGCCCAGGGTCAGTTGGGGTCCCCTGTCCTGGCTGTGTCCCCTGCCCAGCTCCCCCGCAGCCCCAGCCCCTCCCCAGCGTGGCTGACGAGGGGCAGGACAGGCCTTGGCTGTGCTGCAGCTCAGCAAGAACAAAACCATCTCTGCGTGCTCAGCCCTGTGCTCAGCACCCGGCCCAGCAGTGTCTCAGTGCCAGGGGCTGTGCCCTCAGTCCCTGCCAGGGGTTTCCATGGCAACTGCCAGGCCAGGTGACCCAGGTGTCCCCCCAGTGCCGGTTGCCATGGGAACAGTGCCCAGCCCTGCCCCTTTCTGTCTGGCTGACCTGGCCTTTGGCCCTGGCAGTGCCGTTGGCTGCTGGTTCCTGGTGCCTGAGCGGCCAGCGCGGCACAGGGCAGGTGGCCATGGCACAGCCCCCAGCAAGGGATCCCCTCTGGCTCTGGGCACTGACACCAGCCCTGAGCAAGGGCCCAGGGCAGCTTTCCATGGCCACCAACCATCACAACGGTACCGGGCATTGGTTGCCATGGCACCAAACCAAGGAATGGGTCCCCCATGGCCATTGCCATGGCACCTGGTGGCACCAACGAGTGTCACTGCAATTGTACCTGGAACAGCCCTGGCAGTGCTTTGTCCCAGGGTTGCCATGGCAGCTGAGGACAGCAGCAGCTGGTGCTCTGCAAGGGCCCTGGGTCAGACGGGAAGGAGCAGCAGAGCAGGGGCTGATCCATCCCCAGTGCGCTGCACAGCCCAGGGCAGCGTCCCAGAGCGTCCTCATGGAGCTGCCAACAACATCCCCCCTCTGCAGCCCTGGCCTCTCCCCCAGCTCACACAGGTGCCCCATCCTTGCAGGCACACACCCGGCAGCACTGGCTCAGCAGCCCCTGTTTGCATTGCACAGAGCAGGGGGAGCACCCCCAAGCTGTTGGTGTGGGGACATGAACCTGAGGGAGCACAAATGCCATCAGCCCTGGGGCCAGCAAGGGCTGGGGGATGGCAGGGAAACCACCCAGGTTTGTCCTGGCCTCTGCACTCAGCCAGAAAGTTTGTTCCCATCAGCTGGGAGTGCCCTGTGAGTGCCATCCTGTGGGTGCCCTGTGATGGCACTCAAGGTGATCTGTTCCATAACCTTGCTGGGCACCCAGGTCAGGCTAACAGGTCTGGAGGTCCCCAGATCCTCCTTCCAGCCCTTCTTGGGGATGGGCTCACACTGGCACCTCCAGTCCTCTGGGAGCTCCCTGCTGAGCCAGCACTGATGGTAAATGATGGAGCGCAGCCTGGGGAGCTCATCCACAGCTCCCTCATCCCTCTAGCATGGATCCTGTCTGATCCCATTCACCTGTGAGCATCTGAGTGGCTCAGCAGGTCACCCACTGCTTCCTCCTGGATTCCAGGGACTGTTCTGCTCCCTGTGCCCATCTACCAGCTCAGGAGAGCACTTGTCCTGAGGATATCCTCTCCTAATATTGAAAATTGAAACAAACTAGGGGTAAAGTAGCTCAGCCTTTTCCTTATCTTTTGTTACTATATTCTCCACTGCATCCAATGAAGAGTAGATGTTCTCCTATTCCTCCTCCTTTTTGCTATTTTTTGTTATTAAAACATTTTTATTCTTTTTGCAGAACCCTCCAGGTTAAGTTCTAATAGAATTTTCAACTCTCAGCTTTTCTTTCTGTATGACCCAGCAACATCCTTAAAGACTTCCTGAGTTGCTGGTCCTTTTTCAACCCCTGACTCTCCAGAAAAGCTCCATGGGCAGCCAGGCCAGTCATTTTCCTCACTAGCTCATCTTTTGCCACACTGGGACAGGCTGCTTCTTCCCCCTTATGATTACTTTCTTGAAATGTGTCCGTCCTTCCTGGACCCCTTTGTTTTTAAGGGCTGTTTCCCTTAAAGTAATCAGTACCTGATTAGGTATTCCCCAAATCTGCAACCTAACCAGGCCAAAGTCTACCCTTCCTATTTCCAGGGCAGAAGTTTTGTTGCTGCCCCTCCCTCTTTCACAGAACATTGAACACTTCATTATTTCATGGTCACTGTGTCCCAGGCAGCCTCTGACCCCCACATCTGCCACCAGCCCTTCTCTGTTTGTGAACAGCAGCAGACAGAGCTTTCCTTGGCAGTGGGAGTGTTACCAAAAATTTAGTAAAACAGAAAATTCCTTAACCCCAATGTAGCATTAAGAAGCAGCATTCTTTATTCAGCTGGATGCACAGGGGAGAGCTCCTCCCAAAGCTGTGCATGCTGAGTACAGGATAGTTTCTGCTTATATTCTGTGTTTTGCATACATATTCATTGATTGTCCTGGACTAAAAATACATATGATAATCATTTCCCCAAAATCATTAATATATTTCCCCTCCCCTTTACCCATGCATTCGCCTCTCCTGGGGGTCTCCCTGGTGGTCCCTGGTGGTCATGGACCCCAATGTTCCCGTGTCCTGGCTGAGCTGGCAGGACACTGAGGCTGCTGAACTTCCAGTTCCCCTTCTCACACAATGGGCACTGTGTGGTTTCCACTGTCCTGGGGTTGTGGAGAACAAGCTCCAGGTGTGAGCTCACCTGGTGAAGACAATTTATCATCTGGTACCATGTGGTCACAGAGTGGGCTATGACATCACAGAGTGGGTTAGGTGAAGTCATCGAGCAGACATGGCATCATAGTCTGCCTCTGTGACATCAGAGATCCAGCTGTGACATCACAGGGCAGACTATGGCATCACAGACTCTGGTGTGACATCAGAGACCAGCTGTGTGCCATTGGAGAATGGGCTGTGACATCACAGAACAGGCTGTGACATCCCAGAGGGGCTCTGTGACATCCCAGCAGGGCTGTGTCAGGTCACTGGGTTGGTCACTCTGCCCCAGCTCCCCCTCACAGTTTCTCCCAACAACTCCAATGCTGTCCATGCCCAGCAGGGTCCCTGTCCCCCGGGATCCCCCTGGCCCACCTGGAGCCACAGCCTCCACCAAAGGATGTTCCACAGGATCCACCCCAGAGCCTGACAGGGGACAAGGGGCCAGGGCTGTGTGACCAGGACATCAAGGACGGGGATTATCCAGGTCACTGTGGCCTGGGTTGGGTTCCCTAGGGCAGGAAAGATGTCTGGCAGCTGGAGCAGGGTCTGGGAAGGGCCCCAAGGTGGGGCTGGAGCCCCTGGGCTGTGAGCAGAGGCTGAGGGAGCTGGGCTGGTCCAGCCTGAAGCAGGGAAGGCTGAGGGGCTCCTCATGCCAGCCTGGCAGTGCCAGCCAGGAGGGGATGGAGAACACAGAGCCAGGCTCTTCACAGGGGGCTGGGGGGAGACAAAAGCCAATGGGTGGAAGGGGAAAGAGAGGAGATCAGTCAGGACATGAGGAGATGGAATGAGTCAGGCTGGTTTCAGCATTTCCTCCACACCAAGAGCAGCCTGACTTTCCTTCTCCATCCACCACTGATAGATTTGCAAATCGGGAATTGTTTGAGATGTTCTGTCCTCAGTCCAGGACAAGAATCCTGATACAAGGACTTAATTGTGTTTATATCTATTACAGAACCACATCAGTCAAAAATTAATTTTAGTATGAAAATCAGTTGTGAACAGTGGACTCATCAGACATGCTGGGACATTGCACATAGCTCAGGCAAGAGTTTGTAATTGTGTGATTGCTATTTTAATGGTGTAATTTTTATTAAGTTATATCCTGTTCAACTGTGGTCTATTGGCTAGGTCCAGTGTGGGCTGGAGGGAGCTCAGATTTGCACAAGGCTGCTCTGAGTGCCAGCCTTGGATGGGGAAAATAGTGGGGTGGGGGTAGGGACAGAGTCTGATTGATTGTCAGCCATGAAAGGTCTTGATTTTCATACCCAGTCAAACTGCATGAGGAGGTACTTGGATTCAATGTCAATTGGAGATTGCACATTTCAATGAATTACTAGTAAAAAAAAAAATTACAGGACCTAAAAAACTATTTTCTTGCTGTTTTTTTAAATTCAGGGTATTCACATTGAATTGGCTTCTGAAATCTGACTAATTAGCCACACATTTGATTTGAACACTTCAATCAAATTATTCCCAGAAGCTTAGCTTGTTTAGCTGTTCTGAATGTTAATGAGCCCTGGGACACTGAATTCCTGCACTGAAGAGCTGAAGGCTGAACAAGCCTCTGGAGCAGGAAAATTCAGCAGCAGCCTCCAAGGTGCTGAGGATGTCAGCAGCCCCCACTGAGGCCATCCCTGCCCAGAGACCGTGGGGGAATGGGCAGACAAGGAGAGCGTCCCTGGGGCTGGGGCAGCACAACTCAGAGGCACCAGGGGCTCCAGCTGGGCAATGGAGTGTGGAATGTGGCTGGGAAAGCCCTGCCTGGGCTGGGCCAAGCAGGACACACAAGCCCTGACTTCCATCCAGTAGAAAACTCTGTTAAGGAAATATTTAAAAGGAATTACAATTGTTTGTGTCCTCTGAGTTGGACTCCCTGGAGAAACACAAACAAGAGATTCTCAGGAGCTCAAAACAACCAAACAGTCTTTACTGATAACTTTAGAAAATCAGAGAATTTTTGGCAAAAGATTTAATATGACATTCAATCAACACAGAACACTTCTTAAAGCACTGACTTGGCCCATTCAACTTCACAAACTCTAAGCTATTTGAATTTTACATTACTCAAATTTGCAAAAGGACCGAAATAGAAGAAAAGGACAGAAAGAGAGAGAGGCAAAAAGGATACAGAGGAGCATACACAGAGGTACCAACTCCTGGATTCCAGCAGTGTTTAGATGGAAATTCCAATAGGAGGTAGGGTCAAGATGTGTACATGCCTTGTGGTCAGCCTTCAGTACCCCTTGGTCTCCCTGGGCCCTTCCCCCAGCTGGGACTGTGGGTCATTTGGTCCCTCAGGAGCTGGGCTGGGGCTGCAGAGGTGGCTGTGGAGCATTGCCTGTGCTGTGCCAGGGACTGGCAGCCACTGCTGGGCTGGCATAGAGGCTCTGGGGGGATTGGGGCTACAGGGCAGGGCAGGGCTGGGGTTCCAGGGCAGGGGAGGGCTGGACCTGCTCCTTCCTCCCCTATTGGAATAAGATCCCAATATTACCAGGTAGATTGTGCCTGGGCTCGTCTGACCCCTGCTCCTGGGCCAGAGGCGGCAACTGTGGTGTTTCACCTCAGAGACACTTTTGGCTGGCTGGATGGTGCAGCTGAGCGCCGAAACAAGTCCAGGCTTGTAGAAACTCAGTTTGCCTCAGGTGGGAGAGCTTCAGGCCAAGGTGAGGAGGAAAAGGAGACAGGTCCTGCCAGAGGGTTAATATCAAGAGTTTATTCCATGGTCACAGACGTCTGAATCTTAGGTAACAGCTCCAACAGAATCCCGACTGCATGGCCTGAGTGACTTTTTAACCTCCGGGGGGAGGGGAAGGGAAGGGACAGGTGAGCCACCAACCAGGTGGGAGGGGCAGGGTCTCAGGGAACGATGACACCCAGACAGACCAATGACCTCTGGGCACAGGGGCATCTTTTGAACCTGACCAACCACATGATGGCCCTGCTGGAATGTTAAGACTGATTGACAGCCCAGCAGGGGGCAAGGAGGAAGGGGAAGGGGAAGAGAGATATTGCCACACCTGGGAAGGGGCTGGGAAGTTTAAAACAGGAAATTGCAACACACTGCAACGCTCCCCACATATGAAATGTCTTGAGCTGAGAAACTCCTCCACTCTGTCCCAATAGGGAATACTGGAGGTGAAATCCCAATTCTGGCCATGGGCACCTAGATAAGAAGGACAGTTCTTTTCCTTAAGAATAAAAGCCCCAGTTCTCAGTAAATTTCTGGTTTGATTGTTTGGATTCTGTTTGGCTTTGTTGTTTCTTTGTTTCCTTGGTGTGCCTGAAGTGTCCAGTCAGGAGCAGAGTGACTCTTGCCAAGGAAATTTGTGCTGCTGTCCCTTAATATTCAGTCTGGTTTTTGCTGCTCCCTTGCTGGGGATTTTTTCAGCACTCTCAAGGCCTCGTTGGTAGCAGGGTGAAGGAGCCCTGGCCCTGGCTCTGGCTGCCGGGGGGTCCCTGTCCCCCTGTGCCACCCCCAGGGCCCTGGCCCCCGGTCCCCATGTCAGGCTCTGGGGTTGATCTCGTGGAACATCCTCTGGGGGAGGCTGCGGGGCCGGGGGCGAGGGGACCCAGGGGGACAGGGGACCCTGCTGTGCATGAGCAGGGTTGGACTGCTCTGGGGGGAGCTGTGGGGCAGGGGCAGAGTGACCTCCCCAGTGACCTCACACAGCCCCTGTGATGTCACACAGCCCCTGTGATGCCACACTTCCCCTGTGATGTCACACAGCCCCCTGTGATGTCACACAGCCCCTGTGATGTCCAACTCCCCCTGTGATGTCCCAGAGCCAACTCTGAGACGCCACCCTATGATGCGATACAGCTGCTCTGTGATGTCACAAAAGTCTCTGTGATGTCAGAAAGTCACTCTATGATTTCACAATCTCTACTGTGATGTCACAGCCTGCTCTATGATGTTACACAGCCACCCAGTGTTGTCACAGCCCACTCCCTGATGTCACAGAGCCACCTTCTATGATGGCAGGATCTGCTCTATGGCCTCACAACCTACTCTATGATGTCACAGCCAGCTCTGTGATGTAACAACCCCCCTCAGTGATGTCACAAAACCCTCTCTGTGATGTCATACTGACACTCTGTGTAAGGTCACAGCCCATACTTTGACCTCACTGCCAGCTCTATGATGTCATGCAGCCACGCCATGATCTCACAGCCTGTTCTGTGATGTCACACAGTTCCCTCTATGACGCTGTAGCTGCTCAGTGACCTCACACAATAAACTCTGTGATGTCACAACCCAATCTGTGACCTCACACATCCCCCTCAGGGCTTTCACACAGCCTCTGGCTCACATCCCAGATGCTCTGTGCCTCTGTGACACAGCCACAGAGGGGCTGCTGTGACACAGCCCCCTCTGGGCCATCCCACAGCCCCTGCCAGTGCTGAGCCCTGTGAGCTCTGTCTGTGAAATCCACTGTGTGCTAAAGGAACTCAGAAAGTGGGCAAGAGTTGGATAATGCCTGATGCAAATTAATTGGTACTTGTAGGTATTCCTCAAAGTTTAGGCTTTTTAATTTAGAACAGCATCTGATGCATGAATTCTGAAGGTTTTTAGGCATGATTTTAATGAATATGCTTGTGGCACATGTATTACTAGAGGAACCTTCAGCCTAGCTGAAAGACTGTGCAATTTGGTTTTGTTCATAGTCCTTTCTTTAAAACTTCCTATTACATAAAATGCCTGAATAGTTATCAAAGATGTTGTAAGAAGTCAGATTTGCATTCTTATGAACTTCAATTGTTAAAAAAATGAAAATACAGCCAAACAAAAAAAGGTTAAGTCTCATGTCCTATTATATGATGCATTATCACCCAGATTTTATTCAAGCACTGATGTCATTCCTTCATTCTTTAATTTTTGTAGGAGCAGATATTTAAATGGTTGTTAGTGGAGTTTTAAATCTGAGTTTCTGCTCACATAGTTTCCAATGCTTATTTTTAGCTAGAAGCCTTAAAATATCTTGCAGATATTTTTAGTGGTTTATTGTTAATGTGATTTAGTAAACTATTTTTCTTTGATCTTCAAAGCTACTAAAAAGCAGTCTTTCAGAGGCCTTCTATTTCATAATTAATAAGCAGTTTCAAAGTGTTTAAACTGTGCATGACATTTGTATGAGCGTGTATATATATGGATATAAGAATTAGATTGCTTGCTGTATGGGCTTTAACATGCTGAAAAGCAGCAGCCAGTAAAAAATAAAATCAGCCAGTCACTTAATTGACCTAATTTAAAAGGACAGTGTTAAGTGGTTTTTGAAATCAACAGACTTTTCTAATATGATATTTATTAATTTCCAAGTCAATCTAATACATTGCATGCATGACATTTAATTGACATTTTTGTCTGTGGAATAAGTGAGTAGTTTAGATTTCATGAATAATAAATAATTGGGAAGCATCAAATTCTGCTCTGTCTCATGTAGTTAATGGATCAGTTATTTACCTCCTTCCTATAGAAAAACATCACTGAATAACTTTTGGTATTTGTCTCTGAATTTCTTGCAGTATTGATTCAAGTACATTGCACTGTTACAAGACATTTAAGTACTTAATTTCATGTTCCACCACAATATATCCAGTATAATTTGCAAAATATATTATTCCTAATAGGTAATATTTTTCCTTTGATTTTCAAACCTTATTCCAAATAAGTCCCCCGGTTAATTGTATTTGTTCTCTGTTTCTTTTTGGTAGTTTCCTGATTGAATTTTAACACTACAAAAATTAATTTTTTTAAACAGCAAATCCCCAATTAGAAGCTTTTGGAAATGCAAAGACTGTTCGAAACAACAACAGCAGTCGGTTTGGGAAATTTGTTGAAATTCACTTCAATGAAAAGGTACTGGAATTTTGTTACAGATAATCAGTGATGGGTTTTTTGCCATATAATGGAAATGCTAGACTGGCAGGAGGCTGAACAGACTTACTAGTCTTGCAGCAAATAGCCACTGTCCTACTTTACAGATTCGATTTGAATTGTGTCACCTTGAAAGAAAAACCAGAGCCACACTGTACTGTCTCATTACTGGAAAGCAGTGGCAACTCAGTAGGAAAATTGCTTCCACCAACAAAAGATTAAAAATGAGTCCCTTAATTGCATATGTGAGTCTTCTCATATGAAGACTAACTCACTTGCTGTTAGGTATCCATCCATTCCTTTAATGCTCAACTAAGTGTAAGTTATGTATTAGACATAAATGTATTTTGACTTCAAACTTTTTTATGTATTTGTATGAAATTTTGGGACCTTACATAGTAACCTGTGTATGACAGAAGTCAAGGAATTGGTTTTTTTGATAAAAATACTATTCAACTGTGTATCTTCAGAAAAATTTTCTTTGTTCAGGTATAGTTTTGTTTGGGTGGGATATGTATACACACATTCCACAGTTAAGGACGGCTGTATGGTTGGTCAGTATGTCCAAGGTGAAGACTCCTGTGGATGTTCTCTAGAGATTATATACATGCTTCCTCATCTTTCTGACTGAGGACAAGCAAACTACAAAAATTTGTTTCTTTTCCTGCAGTCTTAAAGCTCATTTGTTTGGTCTTGAGCTTGCAGTCTTTTCCTAAGTTTTCATCACTTGGTTTGTAATTTAACTTCAGAGCTTTTGTTAATAGTTTACCTAGTAAATAACCAAATTTCTTTGTGGAGAGAGGGACTACCCATCAACACTTACATGGTGTTTCAGTTTAATTACTTCAGCTGAAGAAAACAGCCCTCTGAGTATCTTCAGAAACTCCTTCAAGGTTGCTTCAGCTTTCCACTGCAAGATCAGCCTGTTTACTTGAGCCCCTTTTTTACAAGGCATCACTTCTGACTTTGTGGTCACCTTTTTAGGTCTGGTTTCTCAACGTGATATGAGTACAGACTGAGACCTCCTGAATAAGGGAATGACTGCATAATTGCAATCAGATTTATCAGTCAGTTAATCCTTCTTAGTTCCTGTAATGGCCATTAAGTTCAGGAATTTCCTTGCCATTAAGATTTCTCAAGGCATAGGGAATTTTAACATAGGCCAGATAAGAAACAGCTTTCAAAAATCTGTGTCAGAATTCCTTCTCAATAAAGAAGTGCAAGTGTTGGAAATAAAATGTTGTGTCATAATTAATTTGCCCAAGATGTTGTCCAAATATGTACTCTATAATTTTAACCTCTCCTTTTATTTTACAAGAATCTCAGTAAAATGCACCTAAAGAAGGCTGTAATAGCACTGTCATACAGAAAGTGTAAGGATGGCTGTAGCAATGCTCTTTGCAGTAACTCCTGAGGTTCTGCTATGGATTTCTGCTTTTTTGGGGTGACGAAGACTTTTCTTTAAAAAAGAGTGTATGTATATACTGCGCGGGGGCGTGTACGGCCCTGGAATCCGGCTATCTGGTGAGGGGTGAAGGCCAGGGCCCCTGCGCAGCTGAAGCCAGCACCCCTCGGCGTCTCTTGGCCTTGGGCTGTGCTGGGTGATAGCTCGGAGAAGCGCTGTGTGAGACGATTAAGGAGGCGACCACTTGCTGGGGTAAACTGTCGGTTTATTACAGAAGAACCAACAAGGAGGGGAAACACCCAGCAAATGGCCCCGAACAGGGGGCGAGAGAGGGTTTTAAGGGAAAAGGGGGGAAGAAGGCAGGGAAACCCGGCTACCAATAGAAATACATATTTGGGGGTACGAAACATAACTGATATATCAAAGTAACCAACTGTTATAAATCATAGGAGGGGCTCCAGGGCTACAGCCAACCATAACTCCCAGAGAAAAGAAAATTCTCGAAACCTGGGAGGAGAAAAAGGGTTGATTGACTGAACCCAAGAAAGAAACAACTTTCACTTTATAAGAGAAACCAGGGGAGGAGCAGTTTCATTTCCATAGCAACCTAACTGACAGGGTAACAGCAGGAAGTCCTGGGACCTTCCTGAACCATTTAATACAGAAAATGGGGGAGCAACTAACAAACTTAAGAACACACCACAGCATCTCCCCGTTTCTTATCAAATAAAAATAAAATTTTAGACATTCTATGCAACTCAAAAGGAAGTGTCTGCGGCTTGTCCTGCCAATCTTCGCCTTCTTCGAGCTGGAGTTCCCCTAGCCCACTTTTGTTCCTGAGGCAGCTCAGTGGATCCCTCTTCATCTGAATCTCTTCCGGCTTCTGAGGAGAGGTCCTCCATCTCGAAATGTTCCTCCAAAGGGAGTGTGGCATGATTGACAGTCGTTGAGATGGCTTTAGCTATTAGTCCTTTGATCAAACTACGGATTAGTACGATCAAGATGCAAAATACAATCAAGCTCAAAACCACTTTACAAACTGATTCTAACACCGAACTGGCCCACCCGCTAAGGCCCCAACCCTTGAATATGTCCCCCAGCCAGTCTGATGTCTCTTGCCTGACCTGATGGACGAGGTCTTGGAGTTTTTTGATGGAGTGTCTGGTGTCCTCGGCCCGAGAGGACAGGTTCAGACAACAGAGGCCCTCAAACTCCTCACAGCGATGGTGATGGAGCAACAGCAGAAAATCTATTGCTGCTCTGTTTTGGAGCGTTGCCTTCCTTGTAATTTCCTCATCTTTAAGGAGGTCGTATAACGCGGCTGAACTATAATTGGCTTGTTTAACCACCCAACACTCCAGGCGGCCCAATTCACCCAGAGATTTCGCCACCGATAACCATGGCAATAAAATGGTAAAGGCGACGGATTTAGAATGAGACCAATGGGTAACTTTATCATCACAATCTTCAGTGAGATCTTTAAGATCTCTTTTAGATCTGGCCAATTCGGATGTGATGTTCTTCCTTTTCCAATTGATAATTTGGGTGATGTTGGGGGTAAACAGCGTCAGCCGGCCAAATGTGCACGGCCCTCCGATCAGACCAGAGGGGATGCCTGCCCACGATCGGTCGCCACAAATCAAGAACACCCCCCTGGGAAGGGCGTAAGGGGTCCGCTTGATAGTGGTGGGGCCGCTGATTTTTAGAACAACGCGGCACCACTGGCTCGCTTGATATTGTTTCTTTGTCTGCCGGACCACCTCACTGCCCTTATTTATGGGGGCATAAGTATATTCAAATTGAAAGCAAATTGAAGAGTTAGCGGAACCGAGTAGGTACAGCTCTGTGGGCTCAGAGGGCGCAGGACTCAGCCTAGCTACTCCGTTTCTCCAGGCGTTTCTGGGTTCAAAACCGGGGAGGAAAGTTAAGCTCTGGGCCAAAACGGGGGAAAGGGCAGACTGGAAGGCAGAGGGGAACTCGCCTGGGGAAAAAGGGATCCCCACAAGGCAAGACGACATGGGGTCCTCTGCTGCGCCGGTGTCGAGGCATATGCTGTCCTGTCCTAATGATTGGGCCAAGGCACGCCAGACATTGATTTTTGGCTGGGGGATGACCCACGGCTCCACAGGTGGCAGAAGGAATCCGCAGGTCATCAGCACGGTCAACAACAAACAAGGATTGAGAGCCAGCGTAGTCAATTCGAAGACCATTCGGGGAGATAAAACTGAAATGAAAGGAGAGCTGTAAAAGTATGCAGGATTCACAGATATGGTTCCTCCCCAAACAACCAATTTAAGTAAAACTCACGAGGGGTAATGGTTGGAGCCGGGGGGAAAAAGGAGGAAAGGTGGTATAAAAGATCAAGGGGTGGAGGAGAAGCTGGGGGAGAGGGTTCTTCAGTAACTGGAGTGAGATCTGGAGAGAATGAGGAGGATTGATGGGATAGTTTCTTCCGCCGACGCCAACATGCTTGCCGGACCTGTGGTACTGCCTCCTTCTTGATCCCCTGCTTCGGGACGAAGGGCCTGACCCACATAGATGGTACCCACTTGGGACCCGAGGGAGTGGACACGCAGGCATATCCCCTCCCCCAAGTTACCAGGTCAAAGGGGCCCTCTGTCCGCCAGGTCTCCGGATCTTTTACAAGAACTGGTGGCTTGGTTTTAGGCTGCAGCTGCTGGTGACTGCCGAAATGTCGGACTATTGGAGGGTTTTGGTTGTCAAAAGAGCAATTCAGGAAGTTGAGTGTATACAATGCCCTTGATAGCCGGACTTGGGGGGTCTCAGCCTTCATCGTCGGTTGTTGCCGGGATAGGACTTTCTTAAGGCTCTGGTGAGCTCTTTCCACCATGGCTTGGCCTGTCGGGGAATAGGGGATGCCAGTTTTATGCACTATTCCCCATTGCTGCAGAAAGCTTTGCAGCTCCTTGGAAACATACGCAGGGCCGTTGTCTGTTTTTAAGGTCCTAGGGATGCCCAAGACAGCGAATGCCTGGAGCAGATGCCTTTGAACATCCGCTGCCCTTTCACCTGCGTGGGCAGAAGCATAGATCGCCCCGGAAAAAGTATCCACTGAGACGTGGACGTAACACAATCGGCCAAAAAATGGAATGTACGTTACATCCATCTGCCACAGCTCGCAGCTTGCCAAACCTCGGGGATTAGCCCCTGAGGCTATGGTAGGCATTTGATCTTGCTGGCACTGGGGACATGTGGCCACTATCGCCTTGGCCTGCTCCTGCGTCAGATTGAATTGACGAACCAGGCCAGGGGCATTTTGATGGAACAGTTGGTGGCTGATTTTAGCCTGACTGAACACATCTGGGAGGGGGGCCTGTGAAACGGCAGCCGCTGCTAAAGAATCGGCGCGACGGTTTCCCTCCGCGATGAACTCAGGTAGATCTGTGTGTGATCTCACATGCATAACATAGAATGGATGCTCGCGGTTGGAAACTAATTTGACGAGCCTATTCAGCAATTCAAATAATCTCTTATTAGTGATCTCTTGAAGAACAGCTGACTCAGCTCGAGACACTACACCTGCGACATATGCAGAATCCGTGACCAAATTGAAAGGTCCAGGGAATTTCTGAAATGCCCTGACGACTGCGTCTAACTCAGCAACTTGTGGGGAGCCCTCTACAACCGCAACATCAGTCTCCCACTGCTGAGTCTGAGGATCCTTCCAAGTCATCACTGACCTGTGGGATGCTCCAGACGCGTCAGTAAAAACCGTCACAGCATCCAGTGGCTCCTTGCTCTGAACCTTTTTCAACGAGAATTTAAACCCCGAATTGAATAATTTGTGGGACGGCCGATTTACTGTGATGCGCCCAGTGTAGCTGTCGAGTGCAAACTGAAGGTATTCATTAGTTTGCAGCAGTTCTTCAAAGTCTTTTAGTTTAAATTGGCCCGATTCCAATTTAATTTGGATCTGTATGCATGAGAAATCACAGCCTGCAAGCTCTCTGATCCTCGATCTTGCTTTGAGAATCAGTTCTGCTATCAGCTCCTGTGGCCGTGTCATTCTTTTGGACCTATGGTGGCTCAGAAAGACCCACTCTATAACTAAGAGCTTGTCTCCTGATCCTTGGTCCTTCAGACTAACATCCCATTGATGTATTATGCTATGAAGGTGTGGCAATTTTCCCAGTATAATAAATTTGAAAGGCAGGCCCGGATGGTATCGGTGGGCCTGCCTGGCCGAAATAGCCTCTTGTATTTTCTCCAGAGCTACCTGTGCCTCTGGGGTAAGAGTCCTAGGAGAACTAAGCTCCTCTCCCCCTTTCAACAAATCGAAAAGAGGGGCTAAATCTTCGGTTGAAATGCCCAACCAGGGTCTCACCCAATTTAAAGATACACACAGTTGATGGGCATCTGCTAGGGTCTGGACCTTTGTCCGAATTGCCAATTTTTGCGGCACAATTGTCCGCTTTGTAATTTCGAGGCCCAGGTATTTCCAAGGTGGCACCTGCTGAATTTTGTCCTGCTGGAGCTCGAACCCTGCAGCAGTCAACGCATTGGTTGTCAGGTCAAGCGCATGGGCAAGCAGACTGTGGTCGGGCGCACACACAAGGATGTCGTCCATATAATGATGGACAATGACGGCATCCCCGAGGGCTGTACGTATGGGTGACAGCAGCGAAGCGACATACCACTGGCAGATCACAGGGCTGACCTTGAGGCCCTGCGGAAGCACCCACCAATGATAGCGCTTGGCTGGGGACTCACAGTTGATGGACGGAACTGTGAATGCAAATCGCGGGGCGTCCTCTGGGTGAAGGGGAATTTGGAAAAAGCAATCTTTTATATCAATCACAGCTAATTCCCAATCTTGGGGGAGCATTGCTGGGGAGGGCATCCCTGGCTGAAGGGAATCCATGTCAATTATTAATTTATTAATTCGGCGAAGATCGGTCAGGAGCCGCCACCTATCCTTATTAGGCTTTTTGATGACAAACACTGGGGAGTTCCAGGGTGACATGGTCTCTTCCAGGTGGCCTTTCAATAACTGCTCCTGAACGAGCTCGTTGAGTGCCTTTAGTTTTTGCTTGTTAAGTGGCCACTGCTTGACCTGTACTGGTTTATCTGAAAGCCAATTCAATTTCCAGGTCCGGCACTCCTCAGTGGCCACCGCCCGAAAAACCTGGGGAGCTGTCAGGAGATCGATTTTGGCCCCCCACTGGGCTAAAAGGTCCCTTCCCCAGAGGGGCTCTGTATAATCTAAAATGAACGGGCGTATAGAGGCCAATTGCCTGTCGGGCCCCTTAATTTGCACAATGCTCTTTGATTGGTTTGCCAATTGGAGGCCCCCAACACCAGGAATCGTGCCCGCTGCGCTTTGCAGGCCCCAATGCGACGGCCATTCCCGAGAGGGAATGATCGTCACATCTGCACCCGTGTCCAGAAGACCCCTCACTAATTTCCTGTCCCCGCCCAATGAAAGTTGACATGTCAGGCGGGGCTTCTCCCTCCCTACCAACTGTGTCCAGGCCACGGTCGGAGGCGAGTCCTTCTCCATCGGGCTCGAGCAATGGTCTTTATCTGGCACAGGAATGGCCTGAGCAATGACTTGTCCCTTAGGGAGGAAAAGCGGGGGTCGGACACAATACAGCCCTACCGCAAAGCGGTCCCGGTCGGTAGTTACCAGACCAGGGACTATGTGGATGTCTTGCGGTGTGTGCTTTGTGTCTCCGACGACAGTCCACCTGCATCGTCCCAGTTTCCTCCAGCGACCCGGGTGTTGCAAGTCGACAGACACCAGCTGCAAATTACTGCTAGGGAGGTAAATGCTCCTAGTTAGCTGCAGCCTGTAAGGGGAAACAGAGGACATGGTGTTAAGTACAGGTTTGGGCAGAATATCACAGGTAAAGTGTTTCAAATCCAATAGGTACGTCAAATCTGGTAAGGTGTGCGGCGGTTCTCCCTCGTTTCTTCTCTCCCCGGATGATGATTAACAGCCCGCCACATTTCTATCCACGCGCAGGGAGGGACTGCGCTCCAATCCTAGTTTTTTTTCTTTTGATTCTCCTCCTTTTCCCGCTGCCGCCTCCATTCCATGTAGTCTTGCCGCATAGGGCACTGTGGCATCCAATGTCCCATTTTACCACAGAGATGACAGGGGTGGGTTGCCGATGTTCTCTTGCCCGCCCCAGGTGTTGGAGGGCCAGCAACGGGGGCAGCTTCTCCCTCTATGCAGTCCTGCACGGGGCATTCAGTAAAAACCATGGAAGCCCTCTTAGGCCGTGATGACAGGGAGACCTGACGTACCACGACATCTATCATGGCCTCTACTGTAGGCCTAGGACTACGAGGGAGAGTCTTTATAGCTTTGCGGCACTCAGCGTTTGCATTGCTATATGCCATTCTCTGGAGCATCATTTCCCTATCGTCATCCCCGAGCGCCTGTGCTTCCACATATCTGTAGAGGCGCTCCATAAATTCCATGTATGGTTCATGCTCTCCTTGCAAAACCTCATCATCCTCCCATTGGGAAGTAACTACTTCCAGCTTGAAGAAAGCTCGTTCAGCTGCTCGGGCCGTCTCCATCAGCTGGGAGGGGAATAAAGCTCTAGCTTGTTTTGCCCCTTCTGCCCACTGCCCTTCACCCAAAAGATGATCAAGGGAAATTATCAAGCCATCTGTATCATGGGACACGCTTTGATTACCCCAAAGACTCGGGAGTATCTCCGATATTTCCCTCCCCCATTCCCTTACCCAGACTCTGAATTCCATAGGCCTTATAAGGCTGGAGAAGAGTGCCCTCAGATCTGCCGGAACTAAATCTCCCTGGGAAAGGGTATTATGTAACAAACCCTGGAAGTATTCTGACCTTCGGGAGTAGTTGTTCTGTGCCTTCCACAGTTCTTTAATCCGTGCCTCTGCTAAGGGCAGCCACCGAGCCTGAAGTGTTCTCTCCCCGCCCAGGTTATAGGTAACCGGGGCCGCTTCTAGTAAAGGCATTTGCTGTGGCTTGTGGCCAGGCACTGCCCCTCCCCCCCTCTCCGAAGACACCCCGTGGGAATGGGGGGGGAGGGAGTTGGAACCGAAAGTGGAGGAGGTTGAGGCGGGGTTTGGCAATGACATAAGGGGAGGGAGTGTGCAAGGCCATCCACCTCGCTCGCCCCCCTGTGCAGCGTTCGGAGGCGGAGGGGAAAGCGAAAGTGAAGCGGGGGAGGAGGGAAAGGGAGGCTGAACCGGGGGAGAAGTTTGAGGGGAAGCTGAAGGTCTCTCAGAGTACGGAGGAGCGAGCGGGACGGGGGGAGGATATGAGGGAGGGGGGATTGGGCAAGGGCTGTGTTCAGGGTAAAGGAAAGGGTTGCCACTTGAGAGAAAAGGGGTAGTAGAAGAAGAAGAAGCTCTGTCGCCATCTTGGACGGTGCTAAAACGAACAGACTTAGGGGTTACAACCGGGGACTTGGGAACTGGGGTAGAGGGTAAGGATGTAGGAGGAACTTGGCCAGGGCTCCTCGTACGGGGAGGCTGAGTCGGTCGAGAGGGAGCAGGGACAGCATGGAAACCCTGCTTTTTGTTGGCCTTCAAAATCCCTCTAGAGGGCTCATGCCTATGGGGAGAGGGAGAGGGTTGGGGGGTAAGGGAAGCCGAACGGGGGGATCGGGGACAAGCAGGGCTTTTCTTAAGTTCCCCGGACGAAGAGAGTGTTTTGAGCACTCTGTTCGCCCAAAATGCCACAGTTGCTAATTTGTCTCCCCAGAATCAACTGCTTGTTCCAATTTTGCCAAAACGGCAGTCCAAAGGTGTGGCTGTTTTGCAAGTTCTGGGGAAATTTCAGGGAACTTAGAAAAGATCCACTTAGTTAAGAATTTTAATTCTTGCTTGGGGGCCTTCTGGCCACCTCCAAGCAGTAAACCCTTTAGAATATAATAAACCTCCTTCTGGGATTTTCCCAAACTAGCACCCATAAGTGCCTTTATAGTACAGGAACTGCCAATACTATAAAGGGGGGAAAATTCCTCTGATGGTACAAACCACCACCTGAAAACAACAGAAAGCCACTTTCCACCAGCCCCTGCCCCCCCCCTACTGTCCCCAAGTCTGGGGCTTCAGTAAAAGGAAAAAAAATTCAAGGAAAGAGGGTGGAAGGGTGGGTCCCCAAGGCAGGGCATGCACCCCCAGGGAAATTTTAAAAAGGCAAGGGGGAAAGTCGGAAAGGTCCCCAAAGCAGGGCCCGACCTTACCTAATCCGGTGGCAGCAGCAAATGATGAATCAGGAGGGGTATTTTGGTCTCCGGAACGGTCCTCTCTGGGTGCGAGGGTTCCCGATTCCAATCCTACAGGGAGTGCCGCTCCTACAACGGAGCCTGCCCCCCCCGAGGTAGTGCAGCGCCCACTGGAAACTAAAAATTCCACTTCCGAGGGGTCTGTTTTGATTATTTCAGGCCCCAACGTTGGTCCGCCACACTGCGCGGGGGGTGTAC
>NW_026992703.1:0-37388 GCF_028769735.1 Zonotrichia leucophrys gambelii
GAAAATGGATTGTGCAAATTCCCGGAAAAGCCAACAACGCGATTAATAGGTCCTTCGATTGCTGCATTGCCCAATCGAAATAGTCTTGCTTCAGAGGTAATCTGATGACTGAGAATTCCCCTCCTGCCATTGTCAGCAACCTTGCTCTCGCCTTTATGATGATTTGTGCTGCCATCTCTAAATCTGTGAGGATTGTCTTTGATAGGCCTGTGTGGTAGAAAGACCCACTCTATGATTATCAAAGAGTCTTTCTGTGATTCATCTCATTGGAAGATCAAACCATGGAACTGTGTTTTCTTCCCCAGCACTGCCAACTGAAAAGGCAACATTGGAATAAATCAATGTGCCTGCCTTTCCTGTATCGCGTCTGTGACTTTCTCCAACTCTTTCTTCGCTTCTGGCGTGAGTGTTCTGGGAGATTGAATGTCTGTGTCTCCTCTCAAAAGATCGAGCAACGCTGGAATGTCGCTGTTTGTGATTCCCAAAACTGGCCTCATCCAGTTGATCTCTCCCAAAAGCTGTTGTAAATCATGCAAATTGCTGACCTTTGTGCTGATCTCCATTTTTTGAGGTTTTATTGTTCTCTCTGAAATTTTCCACCCTAGATATTTCCAAGGTGCAACCTCTTGAATCTTTGAAATGCTGATTTCCAGACCTGCCTTTTGCACTTCTGCAATCACACAGTCACGAGCTTCTTGCAGCTCCTGTTGTGTTGACGCTGCAATGAGCAAATCATCCATGTAATGAATGATCTTCACCTTTGGAAATTTCTTCCGTGCTGGTACCAAAGCTCGTGCCACGGACCATTGACAGATCGTCGGAGAATTTTTTAGTCCCTGTGGAAGGACGACCCAATGGTACCGCTGCAGAGGCGTTTCCTTGTTGATGCTCGGAACCGAAAAGGCAAATCTCAGAGCATCATCTGGATGGAGCGGAATACTGAAAAAACAATCCTTGAGGTCAATGACCACAAGCGGCCAATCTCTGGGAATCATTGAGACAGATGGAAGTTCCAGCTGAAGTGGTCCCATGTCTTCTATGACTTCATTGATCTTCCTGAGATCATGTAACAACCTCCATTTGCCTGATAGCTTTTTCTTGATGACAAACACTGGAGAGTTCCAAGGGCTGTCTGTTGGCCTGATGTGTCCCTTCTGCAACTGTTCTTGGACCAGGTCTTTCAAAGCACTCAACTTTTTCCGTTCAAGGGGCCACTGATCCACCCAAACCGGACTGTCCGTTCTCCATGTCAACTTCAATGTGGCGAGTGCCGCTATGACCCCTATTAAAAATCCACTTCGATCTTCACGCCCCATTGTGCCAAAAGGTCTCAACCCCAGACTGTGATCGGCTTTTGGACGACAAAAGGACGAATGATCGCCGTCTTGTGTCCTGGTGCCGTGACAACCACGGAATTCTCACTTTGCAGGCACAGAGATGCTCCCCCTATGCCTGAGAGAGAACCCAAGGGCGCGACCAAGCTCCAATTGCGTGGCCAAAAAATGTATGATATTACTGTGACATCCGCCCCTGTGTCGAGCATACCTCTGATTGCTATTGTCCTGTCTCCGCATGTCAATCGGCACATGAGTGTGGGTCGATCCCGACCTATGCGTTTCACCCATGTAGTATGTACCTCAACATGTTCCTTCATAGGGAACCCTTCTTCATCGAAGATTGACATGCCTTCTCCAATGGCGTGTGGCGGCAAGGCGAAAGCTCTCGCAACTACAGTATTTTCCGGCACAGTCAATGGTGGACGAAGCGCTCTTGCCAGAACTGTCAGTTCGGTATTTTTGTCTGCAGAGACAACTGTAGGATAAACAATGAGTCCAAGGATGCTGCATTTGTCTTGTCCAACTATCAAGAAATCTTGTTTTTTGTGTGAATCTCCGCGGACACCTGTTGGTATCTCTGCATGATTTTCATCTAGAAAGCATACTAGTTTTGAAGCTGCCAATGCACACTGTGCCCTTGGTGGGAGTAGGTCTGCGTCGCTATGGAATCGACTGAGGGTTTTGCTAAGGGCGTCTGCTTGTTGCTCACTGATGATTGTCCTGTCTGCTCTTGTGTCACCGCCAGTACTTCTGTCTGAGCGCGCTGGCGATTTACGGCCGCGCTCCTTTTCCCGTTTCCCGGATGCGGTAATGGATTTCCTTCCACGTCTGTCTGAGAATAACATTCTTTCACAGAGTGCCTTCCTTTTCCACACCGCGCACAAATTGGTCTTTCCGCTTTTTGTGCTGGCACTGGTGTATGCGTTCGTGGACAATTCTTTCTTATGTGTCCAAACTCCCCACATTTGTAACACTGTCCTCCTGGGGGATTGCTCTTCTTCTGCATTGTTGCAAGAACTTTGTTGGTGTTCTCGTTCTGTTGGTGAAGTATTTTTTCTAGCATCTTTTCCAACGCCTTGTCTTCTGATTGCCTCTCTGAGTGTCCCTTTATCTGTTCCTCCCATTCCTTTCTTAATTCATTCTTCACAATCGATGCGACATGCTGAGGTGTCCCCACCTTGCTGCATGCCTCCACCATCTCTGCCAAGGATGGCCGTCCTGGCATGGCACTAATGACCCGTTGACAATCCGGGTTGGCATTGCCGACAGCTAAGCTCTCCAAGAGAGGCCTCTTCGCTTCTTCAATCGTCACCTGTCGATCCACGGCTTGCATGAGTCGATCGATGAACGGCATGAATGGTTCTGCGGGACCATGCCTGATGCAAGAGAACGGAACATCCCGAGCTCCTGGTGGCGTAATCTGCATGATTGCCATTCGCGCTGCCTCTTTGATGTCATTTAACACTCTTCGTGGAAGCTGCACTGCTTGTTCCCCTGGGTTGTCATCCGGAGGATCCCCTGCCAACTGCGCTTCTGTGAGATTCACACTTGGCCCACCTTGATATCTATTTCGCAACTCGGAAAGATACTTTCTCCATCTTTTTTCCCAGATGAGACTCTGTGTGTCAGTGAGAATCATTGCCACAATGCTTCGGATATCATATGGCGTAAGGTCATACGTGGTGAACGTCCCTCTTAATAGTTGTTGGAAATATTGTGAATCCAGCCCAAAAGTTTGACTGCCTTCCCTAGGTCTTTGAGTGTTTCGTGACCCATCCTTTCCCATCTTGGATTCTGTCCCTGGGCGTCGTACGTCACCGGCATGGTCAAATCTCCTGAACATGGAAATAAATGCTTGTCTTTTGCCAATGCTTTTTTGATGCGCTTCCAATCCATTGTCTTCACCGCCTGTTGAAATTCCTCCTCTGGAGATTCCATTGGAATTTGCATGAATAATGGAGTTGTAGAGGTCCTTGGTGATTCGTTGTACTTCATTTTTTGCTTTGAGATTTTCGGCCTCGCTCCAAAATCCAAAAAGGAAACTTGAATATTCTGTTGATATTTCTTTTTTGCTGTATCAAATGAATGCAAGAAGCTTTTTGCTGCTTCTGCTGCTGACAGCATCCATGCCGGAACACCTTCCGATGCTGTGATCCGTATGAAGTCTTCTGCTTGTTGCTGTGCTTCATCTGAACTTTCATCGTCTTCGCAAAATCCAGAAGTTGAAGGATAATCCATTTGTTGTGTTATCATTGTCTTCTTAGAAGTACTTTTCTTTTTATATATTGTTGGAAAAAATCGCTGCATTGTTGCAGACTCGCCACGAGACGGCGCTGTGGCTCCACCGAACAGATCCGGCATGTTGTGCACTTCTGACATTTCCCCACGAGGTGGCGCTGTCACCGGGCTCCGTGGCCCAGATGAAGGCACGAATTCAACTGCCCCCCATTCAGCTGATTGCCGTGTCTGCAAACTTGTTTGAGACCGAGGCTGCCTGGCTTTTGATTCAACTGACAATGGAGTTAGAATACGTGTGCGCCTGCCTTGGAGGGAAGAGGCTTGAACTCCAAGGGTTTGGATTGAAGGCACCGGGACTGGAGAAGCGGTGGAGCCCCGGGATGTGGAACCCCGAGCACAGCCCCTCCTCGCCCGAGACATCACAGGGGAACGAGCCCGCCTCCGCCCGCGCTCTGCTCTCTGCGCATGCGTGCTTTCGGAGCCGCTCCCCGTCTCTCCTGAGCTGACGTCACTCTCTCCCTCCCGTTCCGCCTCTGAAATCCCCTCCCTTTGGTCTGTCCCTGATTCTCTCTCCTCCTCCTCTGACGCTATATCCACTCCTCCCACTGGTGCGCGCAGCCCACCCCCCGCCGGCACCCAGGCCAACTCCGCGATTCGAGCAGACCTCCGCGCCCTGCTTCCGGGTTTGACGTCACAACCGCGCGTCTCCTACGTCTTTCTGCGATGTCCTTTCGGGGCCACGCAGTCTCCCCCAATTCGCTGCCAGTGTCTGACGTTCCTGCGCTGGTTTCGGACCCCCCCCCCAGGGTTTCCGCGAGCCTTGCCCCTCGCAGCGCCTTCGGCACCATGCCGGCCGGAGCAGCTGCCGTTTCCAGCGTCATTTTCACGTAAGCCGCACCAGACCCCGCATCTCTCATTACCTCCTTATTCGCGCCCCCTCCTGTGCCTGCACCGCCGCCGCCGCGCCCTCGCGCACTGCCGCCGCCACTGTCGCGCTGCGGGAAAGCGCCGCCGCCGCGCCTGTCGAAAGCGCCTGCCTTACTCCCTTCTCTCTCCCTCTGCCCCCTTTTCCGACCCTGCCGCTTCTGAGTCGGAGCCTGACGTCCCTGTGGTTTCTGGGGTTTCAGGGCATTTTAGGGGTTTCTTTGGTTTCCTAGGTGGTGGGACCTGAGGCAATGACATTATTTCCTGCTCCCTTTCCTAGAGAGCTTTTCCTCCCTGTTTAGCTGGGGCCAGAGCCAATTTCTGTTTATAACCTTGCTCTCTTCCTCCCGCTCCTGAGGGGGCCACAACATTCTGTTGCATCTCCAGCCATTTTGACCGCGCAGAAATGCCTTCTAACATAATTCTTGCTGGAAACAGCCATTTCAAAGCTGTCTCATCCTTTTTTGTGGCAAGGAGATAGAGATGCCTATTAATTTCTTGCCAAAATCCTACTTCAAACAACAGACACGTTCCTGAAAATGGGTAATTAAGCCTGACCCACAACAGGAGCTCTTTCAGCTCTTTCTTTCGGATCCCGACTGTATATGTCTGTGCTATGCCTTGTAAGGCTGATAAAATTCCCAGCTGTTCCTGGGACAATGTGCTGCCCATGTTCTTAATTTTTTTGACCTTCTTACCGAATGTCTGTCGTCAGAGCAGTCCGAGGGCTCCTGATCTCTGTCCAGCAGATCACAGAAGAGTGGTCCCAGAGGCGCCTTTCTGGTTCCGATGCGGACTGTTCTGCTACGAATTTTCTTCGGAAGAAGCTGAGAGATGTAATTCTCAGTGACTGCTGTCTTTTTCACACTCTCTTGGCCGTTTTTTTTTTTTTTTTTCTTCTGGCTTGTCTCCCCAGGAGTTATCAGTGTTCTCCTGGGACTTCGTCCAAACCCGGAGCTGTTCCTGTCGGCTCTTCAGTCTCGGCTCTTCAGGGCTGATATCCTGTTTCCCTTTGGTGGGAGTAGCCTACCCAGCGGACGCCAGTTGTCCCTACTCCACTGTTTTGATGGCCTAGAAAGGCTCAGGATAGCCTTGGGGGCAGCTCGCGCTCCAAAGGACGAAAGGAGTCTTCAGGTTTTTTCGGTCTTCAGTGTTTATTAATTTTTTATCTACAATATCTTCTCTCGGCCCGACAGAGGTCCACACAGCACATCAGCCATGAGCACACTGCGTGCCCTCGGGGCAGTCAGTTGTCTTTATACCCAAAACTATGTATAAGATATTTACCTTTTCCCCCCAATACCTTTCACCCTTATTGACAAGTGCACTTTTAGTAAGAACCAATCTCAAAGTGCCACCACCACCACAGAAGATGGAAGACAAGAAGAAGAAGAAGAAGGACAGGACACGCCCCAATTCCTCCATCTTGTCTCCCTAACACCCCCCTGTACCGAAATTCTAAACCCTGTGTTTCACACCATAACTAATCAATCTCTTCACCACTTATCCCCTGTGATTCTCCCATCCTCATACAGGTGATGTTTCCTGTGCTGGGTCAAAGTCCAACCACCAGACACTTCTGGCCATGTTCCAGGACCTCTGAGCCCCCCAACGGTTGTCTCGGTGTCTCTGCACATCAAGACTGCTGTGCTGAGATCCCACAATCAGCTGCTTTTCCCATTTCTGGACCAAGGGGCTCTGGGTGCTATTTTGCTGCTCTTGGCCAGAGAGGCTGGCAAGAAGCAGAAGCAGAGGTAGATCCTTGTTTGCAGTGAGGCTGGTGGGTAAGGAGCTGTGTCTCTGTCCCGGCAGTGCCTGTGCAGGGGGTTCATGCCAGGAGCCCTGAAGTCGCCCAGCGCGACGCCCTGCCCGTGCTCTGGTCCTGCCTGGGGAACAAGGCGCTGCCTGTGCGGAGCGCCAACGTCCGCACCGTGGCCACCAAGCTCGCCTCTGCCCTCTGCAAGGTGATGGGCACCCAGCTGAAGGAATGTGCTGCCAGCAAGCCTCCACACGTGCGGGAAAAGCTCTCCAAAATGTTGGGCTGGTGAAGGTGAGATGTTCTCCAGAAAGCTGAGGAAGCGCTGAGTTGGACACCTCTGGATTTGCCTTTTGAGCTCTGCCAAAAATGACGAAATCCTAAGGAAAGGGTGTGAATCTGCCCCTGCTCTCTCCATCACATTTCCTAGTTATGGCATGGGGGGCCTGGAGCAGCTCCAGATGGAGGACAAGGTGAAGGCAATCATGGCTCAGCCTCACACAGAGGTGAGGGGGGAGCTGGGCCAGTCTCTGCTGTCTTGTCGCAGCCCAGAGAGGCTGTGCACATTGCCAGGGAACAGCTGTGCCTGCATGTGCCCCTGCAATGAGCTGTGCTGCTGCCAGTGCCCCTGGAGCTGTGGGGCTGCTGGGCTGTAGGGCAGGCAGAGGAGCAGGAGGGTGCATGTGCAGCTAAGCCATTCCTGGAGAGCACAGGGCTCTGGGCTCCCTGCTGTCCCAGGGCAGCCCAGAGGCCAGGCTGTGCCTGTGCCAGCTCTGGGCAAGTGGCTCAGGGTTGTGCCCCGGCCTGCCTCAAGTGTCTGCCAGCAGGAGCATGTTTCCCTGTGCAGCTGTTTGGACATTTCCAGGAAATGTGTCCCAGGAATTATGGAGCTTCAGATGCTTTAGGTTTACATGGTGGCCTCTGTTAAACTTTGCCTCTCTGTTAAACTTTGTGTCTCCAATTTGCACATCTGGCTGGTTACAGTCCTACTGAGAAGTTTTCTCCAGACACTTCTAATGTTCCCTCACCCACAAAGTCCTCACCTCCCATCCAGAAGAGCTCTCTTTCCTCCAAGCTCAGGAAGAAGCTGCCGCCTGTATGAAGAGTGTTTGAAGAATAGGATTGATGCGTTAGGCTTGATAGTTACAGCTGTACATATGTTCTGATCTTTAGATGTAGTTTTAAATTATTGTGTTTTGATTCTACCTTTAAAATTTGATGACATATTTTTAATTGGATATATTTAATTTTGATGATGAAAAAAAGTAAATTAAAAAAATAAAATTTAAATAAATCAAGAGGAGAATGTGAGACCAGGACCTGCTAGCCTAGAGATTATGGGAGTGCAGCTCATCCAGTGTGCCAGTGTCTCACCGCGTCCTTTCCTCATTGGGCCTCTCCTCTTCCTCTTTGGCCATGGTTTCTTTGTGTCATTTGTGCTGCTCTTTGTTACTTGGCATTACAACAGAGTCACCTGTTGACCTGTTTGGGGGACAATGGATCCAAAACATCCTGTCTAGTCAAAGGTTTTCTATCTATTTGTGTTGTTTACTCACCAAAGGCCTGAGGAAAGAAACCAAGAGAGGTGTGCCCAAATCCCAAAGCTTTGCTCCTTTGCAATCTCCCACAGATCTGGCTCACAGGTGTCTTCAATCACAATTCCATAGGTGAGAAGAGGTCATGTATTTCACTGGGAAATGATGCACTGCTTTGGCAATCACCTGTATGTATATTTACCTGGGACAGCAATGCAGCTGTGTTGTTTGCACCTTGTTTGCAGAAGGATGAGTGCACTGGGAGGCCAATAACAAGTGACAAGGACTCCTCAAATCTGCACTGCAGCCTGGGCGCCATTCAGCCCAGAGCTAGGGGATCATTTCTTCCCATGGACCAGTGCTTGCCAGTGGAATGAATTCCTGCACAGCTGGAAGAAGCAATTCTCGATTCAGCTCCAGCTGTTGGTGGGCTGCAAGATCATTGACAATGCTGCCCTTCCAGAAATTATTCTGCAGTTTCCTTTCATAGTCATTTGAAGCTTTTAAACTTCACATTTCAATTTGCTTTGCCTTGGGGAAAAACATTTCTGGGCCCAGTACAAACTGTCACCTTTTGGCAGCCAAGTCCTCATGGTTGCCAGCTTCTGATGTTACAGAATGTCACCTGGCTGCATGAGTTTGCTTAGCTCTGGCTCTAGTCCTGGCCTAGTAAAACAGTTGGTAGCTCTATACCTTCCTTTCTCTTCCTCCCTCTTTTTCCTTATTTTTCCCTTTTCCCCCCAGTTCCTCCTCAATGCATTTTGCTGTGGTTATTCAATAAAGGTACGTTTGTTTTGGTTATAGCACCAACTCCCTGTACCGTGTCCGTGTTTTCTGCACTCTGAGATCAACCCACAAACCACCACAAAACCCGTTCGTAAGGATGGATCGTGACACTTGTATACATACTATAGAAACCTTCTCTCAAACCTTAAAAATTCTCTACAAATTCATTTCCAACATTACTGGGTCTGGCACCAACCAGGTCTGGTGTTTGCTGCCACCACCAGTGCCCAGATCTGGAAATTCCCTTGTTCTGGCAGAGCCAAGTCCAGCATTTTTCTGGTAAAGAAAGCCAAAATCTGGCAATTTCTGCTGCCGGCACCGGCAATGCCAAGATCTGGTGTTTGCTGCCACTGCCCGTACCCCAGCCTGGACATTTCTTATTCCAACACAGCCCAAGTGCAGCAATTCTTTGGAAAAAGAAGACAAAAGGCAGCAATTTCCTGGTGCCAAGACTGTCACCACCCAGACCTGGTGCTTGATGGCACCGCCCATGCCCAGATCTGGACATTTCCCTGTGCCAGCACAGCCCAAGTGCAGCAATTTGCTGGCAAAGAAAGCAAAACCAGGCAAATACCTGGTGCCTACACTACTCCGATCTCGTGTTTGCTGACACCGTCAGTGCCCAGATCCGGAATTTTTCAGATGCCTGCACAGAATAATTCCAGCAACTTCCTGGCACAGAAAGTTAATATTTGGCAATTTCTCAGTGCCAGCACAACCCAAATGCAGCAATTTTCTGGCAAAGAAAGCCAGAACCCAGCAGATTCCCAGTGCTGCCACCAGCACCACCCAGATCTGGTGTTTCCTGTGCAAGTGCCCAGATCTGGAAATTTGCCAGTGCTGGGAAATTGCCCAAGTGCAGCAATTTGCTGGCACAGAAAGCCAAAACCCGGCAACTTTCTGCTACTGGGTCTGGCACCGACCACATCTTGTGTTTGCTGCCCCAGTTGCCAGATTTGGAAAATACCTGGTGCCAGCAAAGCCCAAGTCCAGTGATTTGCTGGCACAGAAAGCCATAATTTTGAAATTTGCAGGTTCTGGCTCCAGCACCATCCAGCTCTCTTGTTTGCTGGAACCACCAGTGCCCAAATTTGGAAATTTCCCGATGCCTTCACAGCCCAGGTCTAGCAATTTGGTTTTAGCTAGCTTAGGCAGAGAAGTTCCTTTGGACTGTGACTTTCCTTTTTCTTGGAATTGTTTAAACCTGCTCTGCACTGAAAACCCAGAAAAACACTGGCAGCAGCTCACCCCTGTGGCCCACCGAGCTCTGAGACGCTGCATTCCAGCACCAGAGGGACTCAGGAGAGACCGAGTGAGCCAACTACAACCCACAAAAAGGACTTTTTGAATTTGCCATCTCTTCAGCACTGTCAGAGGTTTTATTTAGTATTATTCATTTTTCATGCTTGTGAATACTTTACTTGTGAAATAAACTGGGTTTTTTCACTTTTCTCAAGGGAAGTTGTTTCCTGAAATAATAGGGGGACAAGCCGCTTGAACTTGCTTTCTAGTCAGACCCCTTTTGTAGGTTTCCTCCCAAAATTTGCCCTAAACCAGCACAAACAGTCACAATGAAAATTTCACCAGTGGCATAATTTCCTGGTGGAAAGTCTTGTGACCGAAGCTCGACCTTGCTCTCCATGACAGATTCTTGGCAAGAGCAGACAGGAGAAGATTCCTGGAAAACTGAAACAGCTTTCCAGAAGTGAAATGAAAATGAAAGAAACAATCCAAGATGTTTTCATCTATTTATTTCTATGCTCCCCTTTTCCATGTTGCATCCCAGTAATTCCAGATGCACAGCACCTCTAAGATCTGTGACTTAGTGATTTTTAGACGCTCTAAAATACCATGAGCCACAAACAGTTTTCCTTCCCCTGTTTTTACTGGAAAGCAACATTGGAGGTGTAAGTGCAGTCCTGGGGTCAGGTAGGAATCCTACCCCAAGGGAAGGTGGCTCGACAGTGTCTGACCCTCAGCAAGGACGATGCACAGCAGCGAGCGAGGGATCGCTGTGCCAGTGTGCAGGAGTCAGGGCTCTGCATCCGGGCTCAAGGCTGCAAAGTTCCCGTGTTTGGGCAGACGGAGGGGCTGTCCCCGGGGCGCATGGGGCTCGAACGTGGGGCTCGTGGGGCGAGCGGGGAACGGACACGGGGACGAACGCCCCCGGTGCTTCAGTTGCAGCAGCGGCAGCGGCGGCAGCAGCAGCGGCGGTAGCAGCAGCAGCGACAGCAGCAAAAGCAGATAGACTAGAAAAATCGTTCTTTCTCTTTCTCTCGCTCTTTCTCTCCCTTTCCCGCGGTCGGGCACCCTTCTCTCGGGGTCCCTTGCCCGGGTTCCCTCTCCTCTCCCCGCCTCCCTGTCCCCTGCAGGGCCGGGCCATGCCCCCGGCCCGCCCCCGGCCCCGGGCGGGGCTGCCCCGTGCCCGGCCCCGGCCGTCCCGCCGCGGTCTCGCCTCCGCCCAGCTCGGGCTGTACTGGCGGTGGCGCTGCTGGGCGGGCATCAGTGCCTGGGGCGGGGGCGGCATCGCCGCCCTTCGGCTCCGCCTGGCCCGAGCGCGGCCCCGGCCCCGAGGCAGGCTCCAGTCCCGGCCCCGGCCCCAGCCCCAGCCCCGACCCCGGCCCCGACCCCGGCCTCGGCCCCGGCCCCGGCCCAGCCCCCGCTCCTCCCGGGGATCGCGGAGGACACAGGTGGCGCGGCCGCTCCCGCCGCCTCCGCTGCGGCTTCCCCGGCCCGAGCTCCGGCGCTCGGCAGCGCGGCCGCCGGCCCCGAGCCTCCCGTGCCGCGTTCCCGGGAGCGAACGCTTGGGCATGGCCGGCCCGGGGCGGGTGAGGGGCGCTCGGGGGCCGCTGCTGGCCCCAGGCCGAGCGCTGACAGCCGCGTCCCGCCCGCAGGGACGGCGCAGGAGGCCCTGCAGGAGCGGTACCGGCTGGGCTCGCTGCTGGGGCGCGGCGGCTTCGGCAGAGTCTTCGCGGCCACGAGGCTCTCGGACGGAGCCCCGGTGAGCGGCGGGGCCTGCGGCGGGCGCAGGAGGAGGGGATGGAGGAGGAGGAGGGCGGAGGGCGGAGGATGGGGCTCGCAGTGCGGGCGGCGAGCTCACCCCGCTGCTGCCCTTGGCTTGCAGGTGGCCATCAAAAGGGTGCCACGGAACCGCGTCCGGCACTGGGGCGAGCTGGTGAGTGAGCGGGGCCGGCAGCCGGGGCTGCCGGCCAGGGATGAGCCGGGGCCCGGCACGGTGGGAGCCGCCAGGACGCCCCGAGGGAGAGCGGGCGTGGGGCCAGCGCAGGGCGCAGAGCATCCCGGCCTGGCTGAGGGCTTCCCCAGGCCTGGCACGGCATCGGCCCCAGTGACGGCATCGTGCTCCTCCCGCAGCCCGACGGCACCAGCGCACCCCTGGAGATCGTGCTGTTGGCCAAGGTGTCCACTGGCTTCCCCGGTGTGGTCCAGCTGCTGGAGTGGCTCGAGCTCCCCAACTGCATCGTGATGGTGCTGGAGCGGCCAGAGCAGTGTCAGGACCTGCATCGTTTCATTGGGGCACGGCGGTTCCTGCCCGAGGAGGAGGCGCGGGAGCTGTTCCGCCAGGTGCTGGAGGCCGTGCGGCACTGCACCAGCTGCGGGGTCCTGCACAGGGACATCAAGCCAGAGAACATCCTGGTTGACCTGGACACCGGGCAGGCCAAACTCATTGACTTTGGCTGTGGCACCTACCTGCAGGACACAGTCTACACTCACTTTGCAGGTGAGCCTACCCAGGGCTGTGCTCCCGCTGCTGACATCTCATGGCCCAACATCTCCCAGCCCAAGCTGGCTGTGGCAGCGGGGATTCTCCCTTTGCTGCCAGTCAGGGCACTGAGTCCTCAGCTGAGTTGCTTTAGAGCGGGGCTGGGTGGGCAGCCATCTTCCAGCCCTGCTGGCAGCCTTTGCCAGCCACTCTGCCCAGGACTGGGGCTGGGCTTAGGCAGCCAGCATGACCAAAACCCCCGTGGTTGGGGGTAGCAGAGAGGGAGGGCAGAACCTGTGCCCCAGCCACTTTGGTGTGCAGACGAGAGGAAGGGCTTGGGCTGCTCCACTCGCCCTGTTTCCCTTGGCTTCATAATATTTTTGGGGAAATGCAGGCAGGGAGGATAAGGGCATGTTTTTTCCCCAGCATGGAGTGGGTTTTTCCTTTGCATGTCATGGTCGGGCCTAGCCAGGGCTGCCCTCTTCCAGCACCAGAGGCTTCTTTTCCAACCCTAACTTTGTGCACAAGTCCCAGATGCTGGCGAGAGGGCAGTGGTCACCCTGTGTGCCCCTGATGCAGCCCCCGCAGGCCCAGGGATGGTGGTGCCAGGCTCTGGGAGCAGCGGCATCCCCCTGATGAACTCCATCTGTATTCCATAGGAACACTGTCCTACAGCCCCCCGGAATGGAACGACTTTGGCTGGTACCATGGCGAGGCAGCAACGGTCTGGTCCCTGGGCATCCTGCTGCACCAGATGGTCTGCGGGGAGCACCCTTTCAGCAGGGGCCGGAACCTCAGCTGGGGCCAGCTCCCGCTGCCACAAAGGCTCTCTCAAGGTGGATCCTCTTCTCTGGGCATGGGGGGAATCCCAGTGCTGGGAGCCAGCAGCGGGCTCGTGGGCATCCCACTCTGGCAGCTGCTGAAGAGGTGGCACATGTCCTGCTCTCCTGCTCTCCTCCAAGACAGGGAATTGATGGGAAAGTTTAGGCCCAGCTCAGAGTGCATCCAGCATGGCCTGGGCATGGGAATAGTGGGGTAAAGCAGACAGGAGCCTTCTCTGGCTGACCATCAGTTTCTGCTTTCTCTCCCCAGAGTGCAAAGATCTGATCAGGTGGTGTTTATCTGTGAACTCCTTGGACAGACCCGCACTGGAAGACCTGTTCTTTTATCCTTGGATGTGGGATATTCCTCTGCCATAGAAGAAGGGAGAGAGCCACAGGCACACTTTGATCCAGAGCCCTGGTAAGTTCCTGCTCCACATATGCCTTGGCAATGAGAAGCAAAGGAACCCAGAGCTTTTTGTGCTGCCTGTGTCACTGCACCGGGGTCATGGGATGGGAACACACAGCCCTTGTGCTGGAGCTGAGCTGCTCTGCCCAGCACTGGTGGCCGCCATCCCAGCTGGTTTTGCTTGTCCTGGTTCCCTGACAGCTGGGACCCTGGGCAGAGCCCTGAGAGCCTCCCAGGGAAGGAGAAGGAGCCCCTGGAGAAGCTGTACCGGGTGGGGATGCTGCTGCTGCTGCTGGAGACAGCGAGGGTGACATCAAGGATGAGAAGCTCTTCCTCAGCCTGGCCACTGGAGGCTGAAGGTGATGGACTTTGATTCTGGCCCCTTCTTCAAAGCCAAACTCCACAGGGAATTTGCAGATGAGTCCCACCCACGGAAATTCTGCAAGATTTGGGCATTGCCCAGCATGGTGGGGAACCAAAGGCTCCCCCTTTGCTGGGGCAGATGCAACTCATTCTTCAGTCGCTGCCCAGCTGCTTTTGGCAGGGCTGGGAGGATGGCCTGGGGTGGGTACGAAATGGGAATGGGCTCCTGGCCCTGCCAACATCCCCCAGCACCCACCGTGCCCCGGGCTGGGGCTGGGGCTGGGGCAGCCAGCCCGACACAAACAAACCCCATGGTGGGAGCAGAGGTGGGGCTCCAGAACCTGTGCAGAGCTGCTTTGCTGTGCAGGCAAGGAAGGGCTTGGGCTGCTCCACTGCCCTTGTTTGCTTTGGGATCACCGTGATTTTGGGGGGCAGTGCAGGGGGAAAGAGAGAAAGTGTGGGCTTCCCTCACCCATGGCTGGGTTTTTCCCTACCATGTAGGAGTTGGGCCTTCCTCAAGGCCCTGACAGAGATAAGAGTTTTTACTGTTTTTCTTGTTTTCCCTTTTTGTCTCTAAACTCTTTTCAATAATGTGTTGTTTGTTTTTCCAGAGGAAGCGTTCCAGGTGGTCCAGTGTGGATGGGGAAGTGCTTGGGAGCAGCTGTGGTGTGGATGGGCCGTGCCCTTGGAGAAGGCTGAGGCCATGGTTTGGGAGCAGCTTTTCTTCCAGCCGTGGGTGGCGTGAGGTGGGTCCCGGTGTGCTTGGCAGGGTGGGATCAGAGCTTTTGGGAGCTGGCAGCGAGCACAGGAGCATCCTGCTCTGGGCAGCTGCTGAGGGCTGGATGTGCCGTGGCTGGCTGCAGGCTGGGCACATGTGCTGCCCTCCTGTTCTGTGCCAAAGGCAGCAGGGATGGGCAGCTCTGGGCACAGCTCTGGGCACAGTCAGCATGGCCTGGGCACCGCAGGCCTTGGCACAAGGGCACAGGAGCCCTCAGCTGACGGGCACTTTCTGCTTTCTCTCCTTGCAGCCGGGCTCTGCGGGTGCTGAGGCTGCTCTGGGCTCTGCCAGGGCTCTGCTGGGCTCAGCCCTGGGCCCAGCTGGGCTGGCTCTGCCCTCACATTGCTCTGACAGCTCTGCATCAGACGAGCCCGTTGCGAGCACAGCGCCTGAGCTTTCTGCTTTGGCAGGTGAGTGAGACTCTGCTGCAGGCCCAGAGATTGCAGCTGGGGACACACATCCAACTGGCAAGGACCCAAACTCTCCACAGTCCCAGCTGAATGCCTGGATCTGCACAGGGTGTTTTGTCTGTCCCATTCTTCCTTCTTGATTGGCTGGAATTGTGCAATTGCACTTTCTTCCTCCTCTAGAAGTGCCACGAGTGGGCCAAAGCTGGCGAGTGGGCCGTGCTCCTGAGGCAGTGCAGTCTGGAGCTGGTGGATGGAGAATTGCCCTTCTGCACTGCCAAACCAGAGCAAAAAGCTGTAAGTGGGACTTAGTTTCTCTTTGAAATCCCTGACAGTTTCAAAAGGAATGTGCAGCTCATTCCCAGGCTGAGAAGGAAGGTCATCTTCTAAGGGATTTGGGCTTTGACAGAGTTTCCATTCCCAGTCCTGCTTGGAGCTGGAAGGGCACAAAAAAAAATTTCCTCTTGCTTCGACCACAATTTCAAATACCAGTGTTAGAAACAAAGCCCAAAATCTTTTAAGAGATTGCTGAGGTCAGTAAGATGGATCCATGCCATCAGCACATTTACAATGGAAATAACTGAGTTCTCTTTTTCAAAAGATCATTTACTTCTTAATGCAAAGAATGTAACTTTGCATTTATGTTTTGGTTTTTTCACTAACATTATGTTATGTTTTTTCACTAAAACTTGGATTTTATTCTTAATTTTACAATTAACCTAATTTTTTCCTTTTTTCTCCATTTAATAGAAAACATGTCCTATCAAAAGAATGTCCATTGCTCCTGTTTCCCGTGTGGAGCAGCTCCCTTCCTGCTGGCTGAGCTGCTCAGGCAGAGCCCGGCAGCTCCTGGCCCTGCAGGGCTGAGGCTTTTCCCCGTTGCTGGGCACAGACTGATGGAGCAGCACTGCTGAACTCGGGCACACAGAGGGACCAGCAGCAGCTGCCTTTGGCCACCTGAGGCTCCAAGGCCCAAACTCTGAGCAGCCAGGGCTGGAAGAGACTGGCAGGATCTGATCCCTGACTCTGGGCCAGGGCTGCACAAATGACCCCACAGCAGCAGCAGCAGCAGCAGCAGCAGCAGCAGCACATGGAGCTGACTTTGAGCACAGCCCCTGCCCCTCTTCCCTCCCGTGTGCAGCGGTGTCACAGCAGCCTGAGGCACCTGGGAGCCCCCAGTGCCAGCAGGGACTGGAGATGGCAGCCCTGGGCTCCTGGAGGCTGTGCAAGGAACAGAGCTGGGCACTCCCTGTCCATGGGGAGCTTCCAGATGGAAAAGGCTGCTGTGCCCAGGCAGCTCCAAGGGCACAGAAAGGAGGCTCTGGAGCACTGGATCTGTGCCAGTGCCACAGTCCTGGGCAGCAGCCAGCGAGCCCTGGGGAAACAGAGGGCACAGCACGAGGGACAGAACCAGGCAAGGGCAGAGACTGGGAAGAGCCAGGCCCGGGAGCAGGAATAGCTGCTCCATTGCACTCTTGGAGAAAGCTCTTGGCTGGTTCAAAGCGCTGAAAGGCGTGAAGGGCAGAGAGGAGGCCACAGCAAACACTGCTCCTGTTTGCACAGCCTCCCCTCTCCGTGTCCCAGAAGGAATTGCATGGACTGTGTTCTTCTCTCTGAGTTGTCTCGTTCAGCATGAGCAGCTCAGCACCAGGAGCTGAAGGAGCTGAAGCCTCAGGCCACAGGAGCTGGGCAAGAGGGAACTTTTGGAGCAAAGGAATGCTGCTAAAATAGACCTAGCGGAATGCAGTGGATATAATCATGGAATCACAGAATCCTTTCTGTTGGAAAAGCCCTCTGAGCTCACCCAGTGCAGCTGCTCACCCAGCAGTGCCAAGCCCAGCACTAAACCACGTCCCTGAAGTGCCAAGGCCTGGACACCAGCCCTGAGTGAGGCCTGGACAGCAGGCCCTGAGCCAAAGGTGGCCTCTGGATGAACCTTCCAACCAAAGGTTATCTTTGTATCTGCTTTTTGATGAAATATGCATGGTTATTAGCACTCTGATGGATGTAGCCACTCATTAGTGAAACATGGATTGACCTTTGTGTATTTAGAAGCCAGACAAGGCCATGAAATCTGACATCTGGCCTTGTTTGGGGCTGAAGGATCAAAGTCAGCTCCCTTGGTTCCTCCTTGAGCCCTGGCCAGGCTCTGGGAGGGACCCAAGAGGAGGATGAAAGCAGATGTGGCCACACTAGCAGTGCTGTCAGTTTGCTCATTCAGCACTGTCAGAGCTGGGCCCTCTCCCAGCGGGGTTGGAGCCTCACTTTGTGGGTTTAGGCAGACAAAGATGAATTTGTTAAGAGTACATTGGAAACAGCACCTTCAGAAGTAACAATTATTGTTGGAATGCTCCCACATGGAGCAAGAGAAGAAGGTTCTAATCTTGAGCTCAGATGCATTTTTGCAAGTGAAATATTAATATAATAAATAACTATATATATATTTATAGGATAATAAGACCTTAATATATATATTTATGTTTTATATATGTCCATATCTATCTATATCTGCATTTCTCTATCACTGTCTACATATAAAATTATCATAATGGGAAATATTGCTGACACTTCTAATTTGGTAGCTTTGGCTGCTCAGGGATGCAACACTAAATACCCTACAGAACAGGATTGGCCAGGACCTTAATGTCAGTGGCCAACTTTGTGAGATTGTATACAACGAAAAAGGAGGAAGAGATGAAATTGGCTATTTTTACAGTGTTTGCTGATTGTGTGGTGCAGAGTGCTTTGTCCGTTCCTGTGAAAAATACAGTGATTTTGCCTGCAGGCTTTTTCATGTACCACACTATGCACAAGCTGCAGGACTGGTTGAACAGGTTGTTAAAAGAGCAGTTGAAAAAATGAGGAGATGGAACCTTAGCCCATGGAGAACCCATCTCCCAGATGTGCTCCATGCCCTTAACAATGGCCCACAGGGGAAATGGAAACGCCCTGGCTGTGCACGGCTGCCCCCAATTTGCAAATCCAACCATGGGCAGTGAGACTTGGGCTGCCTGGGAAATTGTTCTGGCTGTGATGGCCCCTGGCAGGGCCAGCCCAGAGGCTGCAGGGCTGGGCCTTCATGCATTGGAATTCATTAGGAGAAATTCAAAGCAAATGAGAGCTGTCAATACTGAAACAGGAATTCAGATTCCTCCAGGACACTTTGCTTTGGTAACTGCTCCCTTGGAGCTTGGCCTTGCAAAGTGTTCCTGTCAAGGCAGGAGGAATTGATGCAGAATATCAAGGAGAAATTACAGTAATTCTGTTAAACAATAAATAACAAGATTGGATTATTCAACCCCATGACAGGGTAGCACAATTATTGATCTTGCAGTTTTAAGAATGATTGTGATGAAAGGAGATCCAGCTCCAGTCACCACCGTTTGTGGAGATAAAGGGTTTGGATCCATCAGCCCTAATAATGGAGCCAGAGTGTGGGTCCGGAGGCCAAATGGCCCTCCTGAGGCAGCTGAAGGAGCAGCTCCTAGGAAAGACAACTCTGAGTCCTGAAACCTGGGCAGCAACAATGGGAATGTGTCCCTGCAGCCAGGGATTCTGTGTGAGAACAAGTAGATCTGACAGGAGATTGTTTTACACATCCTGCCAGACCAGATCTCCCTGTTTGCCCCAAGGGCCCCTGTGGAAAATGCTCTGATCCACGGGGCTCCATGTGAAGGCTGCTGTGACACTGAGGGACTTGCACAGGAATTCCATCCAGGAGCCTGGGTGCCCCTCAGGGACTGGGACCCGGCCCCTTCCAGCCAGAGGGGAAAGGGCCCCCCAGGCCTTGTTAGCCACAGACAGCACGGGAAAGCTGAACAGCAAAGGGCCTGGGGGCATTATTCTGGAATTAAAAAGGTGCCAGCTCCATGGACAACAGAATTCTTGTTCCTAATTGGAATGAGATTCAGAAAAAAGAATGAAGAACGGTGTCACTAAAGTACTACTGGTGTCTGTAAGGTGTACCTTGATAGTCAGCCAGAATCTTTGTCTGCCACAAACACCTCTAGTGTTTCACGAAGGGATTGGTCATCGAAATGTAATGATGTGTTATGACGGATTGCTGAGCTTCTTTTGTAATTCTTTGCTAATGATGATGTGCTTTGTTGAGCTTATCCTTTTGGAAATCTTTGCAGCTGTGCATGATATTAATGACACAATTCCTTAAGTTGGTGTCTGTGTCTTTGGTAGTGACCCTGCCGCCTGGGGACACAGGGCCGCCTCTTGCCTAAGTGTTGCCTAAGAGAACACTTGCCTAAGTGTTCTCTCCAAAATTCCCTCCTTCCTCCTTGTTCCCCCCTTCATACCCTGAGCATGATGTGCTCTGGTCTGGGCTATGCCTGGCTCAGTTGGGGTCCCCTGTCCTGGCTGTGTCCCCTGCCCAGCTCCCCCGCAGCCCCAGCCCCTCCCCAGCGTGGCTGACGAGGGGCAGGACAGGCCTTGGCTGTGCTGCAGCTCAGCAAGAACAAAACCATCTCTGCGTGCTCAGCCCTGTGCTCAGCACCCGGCCCAGCAGTGTCTCAGTGCCAGGGGCTGTGCCCTCAGTCCCTGCCAGGGGTTTCCATGGCAACTGCCAGGCCAGGTGACCCAGGTGTCCCCCCAGTGCCGGTTGCCATGGAAACAGTGCCCAGCCCTGCCCCTTTCTGTCTGGCTGACCTGGCCTTTGGCCCTGGCAGTGCCGGTGGCTGCTGGTTCCTGGTGCCTGAGCGGCCAGCGCGGCACAGGGCAGGTGGCCATGGCACAGCCCCCAGCAAGGGATCCCCTCTGGCTCTGGGCACTGACACCAGCCCTGAGCAAGGCCCCAGGGCAGCTTTCCATGGCCACCAACCATCACAACGGCTCTGGGCATTGGTTGCTATGGCACCAAACCAAGAAACGGGTCCCCGTGGCCGTTGCCATGGCACCTGGTGTCACCAACGAGTGTCACTGCAATTGTACCTGGAACAGCCCTGGCACCGCTTTGTCCTGAGGGTTGCCATGGCAGCTGAGGGCAGCAGCAGCTGGGGCTCTGCAAGGGCCCTGGGGCAGACGGGAAGGAGCAGCAGAGCAGGGGCTGATCCATCCCCAGTGCGCTGCACAGCCCAGGGCAGCATCCCAGAGCGTCCTCATGGAGCTGCCAACAACATCCCCCCTCTGCAGCCCTGGCCTCTCCCCCAGCTCACACAGGTGCCCCATCCTTGCAGGCACAGACACGGCAGCACTGGCTCAGCAGCCCCTGTTTGCATTGCACAGAGCAGGGGGAGCACCCCATGCTGTTGGTGTGGGGACATGAACCTGAGGGAGCACAAATGCCATCAGCCCCTGGGGCCAGCAAGGGCTGGGGGACACCAGGGAAACCACTCAGCTTTGTCCTGGCCTCTGCACTCAGCCAGAAAGTTTGTTCCCATCAGCTGGGAGTTTCCTGTCCCACTGCAGACGCTGTTGCTCAGAGCCAGGGCTGACTGGCAGCAACCCCCAAACTGCCCTGAGCATTTCCTTGGCTTCACCTTTGCTTTCTTTCCTCTTCCTGATACAAATTTCTTCCCATTGCCCACTCCTGTTCCCTCCCCTGCAAACAGCCCATCCCTGTTTGCCCTTTCCGCTCTGGCCCCTCTCCCCATTGCAGTTCCTGACTTGGCACCATGGGAAAATCCCTTTGAGAGCAGGATCATCCTACAAGTGCTGCAGGAATTGTCTGCAGGCTCCTGCAGTGCCTGGTGCTGCTCCCTTGCCAGAGGCACCCCGGGCCAGGGGGGCACATCTGGGCTGCTGTGTCTGCCTCTGGGGCTCCCTGTTCTGGGCAGTGAGGAGGAGCTGCAGAGGCTCTACAGGACTGACAGGATGGGCTTTGGGGCTGCCAGGAGAAGCTGAGGGACCTGGGCTGCTGGAGCTTCTGAAGAGGAGGCCCAGGGCTCATCGTGCAACTGCTCCAAGGGTGGTTTCAGAGAATCCCAGAATCAGCGAGGGTGGAACAGGCCATGGAGATCATCAAGTCCAGCTTGTTCCCTGACACCGCCTTGTCTCCCCTGAGCCTCCTCCAGGATAAACAACCCCAGCTCTCTCAGCCACTCCTCACAGCTCTTGTGCTCCAGATCCCTCCCCAGCATTGTTGCCCTTCTCTGGAAATGCTCCAGCCCCTCCATGTCCTTCCTAAACTGGGGGCCCCAGAACTGGACACAGCACTCGAGGTGCTGCCCAAGCAGTGCTGAGCACAGGGGAAGAATCCCTGCCCTGCTCCTGCTGGCCACACCATTCCTGATCCAGGCCAGGAGCCATTGGCCTACTTGGCCAGCTGGCACACTGCTGACTCATGTCCAGCCTGCTGTCCATCAGTTCCTGCAGGTCCCTTTCTGCCTGGCTGCTCTCCAGCCCCTCTGTCCCCAGTCTGTAGTGCTGCAGGTGTTGTTGTGGCCAAAGTGCAGGACCCGGCACTTGGACTTGTTAAACCTCACCTCATTGGATTTGGGCCCTGGATCCAGCCTGTCCAGGGCACTGTGCAGAGCCCTCCTACCCTCCAGCAGATCCACATTCACACCTAGCTTGGTGTCATCTGCAAATTTGCTGATTAATTATTCTTTTTCACATATGTGATAATCATTTCCCAAAAATCATTAACAGATTTCCCCTCCCTTTAACCCATGGGTTCTTCTGTCCTGGGGGTCTCTCTGGTGGTCCCTGTTGGTTGTGGACCCCAATGTTCCAGTGGGCCTGGCTGAGCTGGCAGGACACTGAGGCTGCTGAACTTCCAGTTCCCCTTCTCACACAATGGGCATTGTGTGGTTTTCATAGGCCTGGGGCTGTGGAGAACAAGCTCCAGGTGTCAGCTCAGCTGGTGGAGACAATTTATCATCTGGTAACATGAGGTCACAGAGTGGGCTGTGACATCACAGAGTGGGTTATGTGAGGTCATTGAGCAGCTATGGCATCATAGACTGCCTCTGTGACATCAGAGAGCCAGGTGTGTGACATTAGAGAATGGGCTGTGACCTCACAGAGCAGGCTGTGACATGCCAGAGGGGCTGTGTGACATCCCAGCAGGGCTGTGTCAGGTCACTGGGTTGGTCACTCTGCCCCAGCTCCCCCTCACAGTTTCTCCCAACAACTCCAATGCTGTTCATGCCCAGCAGGGTCCCTGTCCCCCGGGATCCCCCCGGCCCACCTGGAGCCACAGCCTCCACCCAAGGATGTTCCACAGGATCCACCCCAGAGCCTGACAGGGGGACAAGGGGCCAGGGCTGTGTGACCAGGACATCAAGGATGGGGATTATCCAGGTCACTAAGGCCTGGGTTGGGTTCCTCAGGGCAGGAAAGATGTCTGGCAGCTGGAGCAGGGTCTGGGAAGGGCCTCCAAGGTGGGGCTGGAGCCCTTGGGCTGTGGGCAGAGGCTGAGGGAGCTGGGCTGGTCCAGCCCAGAGCAGGGAAGGCTGAGGGGCTCCTCATCCCAGCCTGGCAGTGCCAGCGAGGAGGGGATGGAGAACACAGAGCCAGGCTCTTCACAGGGGGCTGGTGGGAGACAAAAGCCAATGGGTGGAAGGGGGAAGAGGAGACATCAGCCAGGGCATGAGGAGATGAAATTAGTCAGGCTGGTTTCAGCATTTCCTCAACACCAAGAGCAGCCTGACCCCATTCTCTATCCACCACTGGCAGCTTTGCAAATCAGGAATTGTTTGAGCTGTTTTTCCCCCACTCCAGGACGAGCATCCTGATACAAAAACTTAATTGTGTTGATATCTATCACAGAACCATGTTTGTCTAAAATTACTTTTGCTATGGAAATCAGTTGTGGATATTGGACTCATCAGATGCTGTGGGGACCATGCACATAGCTCAGGGAAGAGTGTGATTGTTATTAAATTGTGTCCTGTTCAACTATGGTCTGTTGGCCATGAAGAGAAACTTTCTGTGCCTCTGAGTCTCACCAGTTCCTGACCCCCAAAGGAGACAAACCTGATGAGATGTGGTTCCCACTCCATTCATGGCACTTGGACCTCCCCCCATAGGCAGAGCAGAGCTCCCTTGTCCCAGAAAGTCCCTGGCAATGCAGGGATGAAGGAAACAGGACAGACTGTGGGGATCAGGGGCAGGGAAGAGCCAGGGAAATGAATGACTTTTGCATTTGACAAAGCTGTGCCTTCCCTTGGCTTTGTTGGATGACAATAAACGAACATCCCTCTGTGTCTTGGGTAGCTCCTTCTCCAAGGAAAGCAGGTGGGAGTTGGAGCCAAGGAGCTGAAAGCTGCAGGTGCAGCCTGGGCTGGAGGGAGCTCAGATTTGCACAAGGCTGCTCTGAGTGCCAGGGCTTGGATAGGGGAAATGGTGGGGTTGGTGTAGGGACAGAGTGTGATTGATTTTCAGCCATGAAGGGTCTTGATTTTCATATCTATGAAAACTGCATGAGGATGTACTTGGATTCAGTGTCAATTGGAGATGGCACATATTAGTTTATTAATGGGAAAAATCCTACACAGGGCCCAAAAATATTTTTTCACTGTTTTTTAAATAGAATACATTCAGTTTGAATGCACTACTAAAATTTGCAAATTATTTAAAAACTTAAACAATTCCCAGAGGCTTGGCTTGTTAAGGTGTTCTGAATTTTAATGAGCCCTGAGACATTGAATTCCTGCACTGAAGAGCTCAAGGCTGAACAAGCCTCTGGAGCAGGAAAATTCAGCAGTAGCCTCCAAGGTGCTGAGGATGTCAGCAACCCCCACTGAGGCCATCCCTGCCCAGAGACCGTGGGGGAATGGGCAGACAAGGAGAGTGTCCCTGGGGAAGAGTTGGTGGTATAGCTTAACCAATGGGTTGCTTGGCTTGCAGAATATTCATGAAGCTTATTACTTGTGTGTATAAAAGTTTGATGCTTTTGCTAAATAAATGGAGCTTCCTGATCTCATATTGAGTGTCCAAGTCTTCCCGCACCCGACAGTTTCCATGGCAACCATCACCAGTCCCCTGTTGCTATGCTCAGTTTCCATGGTAGCTCTATGGATACCCCATGCCAGGGGTGGTTGCCATGGACACCAGCTCAGGCCTGCAGCCAGACCCTGTTGCCATGGCAACCATTGGCAGCACCCCATTCCCAGGTTCATGGGATCCCAGAACCACAGAATTGGCTGAGCTGGGAGGGACCCATCAGGATCCTCCAGTCCAACTGCTGGCCCTGCCCAGGACACCCCAACAATGCCAGCCTGGGCCTGGCAGCGCTGTCTAAACGCTGCTGCAGCTCAGAGAGCCCTGGAGCTGGGACCCTTCCCTGGGGAGCCTGGGCAGAGCCCAGCAGCCTCTGGGCAAAAACCTTTTCCTGACATCCAACCTGAGCCTGTCCCGACTCAGCTGCAGCCGTTCCCTCCACTCCTGTCCCTGGGCACCAGAGGGAAGAGGTTCCCACAGCCCCAGCCAGGGACCCGCTCCCAGGGCTGTTGCCATGGCCACCAGGGCTGGCACCAGCTGGGATGCTCGGTTTCCACGGGCCGGGGTTCAGGAATGGGATTCCCCAATTTCCTGCTCCTGCTAAAACCGCGCTGCCCTCCCTGCCCTCCCACCTCTTGTGGAAAGAACAAAAGGCAAAGATCCCAGGCTGGGATAAGAACAATTTTTTGGGAACAGCAACGAGATAAGAAACAAACAGATCAGAAACAATTTTGATGACAAAAGCGATAAATAAAATTGTTTATAAGGAAATCTTAAAAACAACTCACTGGGTCTGCCTGGCCATGGCCAGACCCTCATGTTCTTCCATCCCACATCACGTCATTGGCTGGGGCAGGAAAAGGGACAGGTGTCTTCCCAGACTGAATCACAAGGAACATGGATCACCAGGGCTCTTCCCAATGTGGGACCTCCAATGGGGGATGAAGCTGGAACTGGGCATAAAGCTCCCCCTACAGTTGGAGCATTTGCAGGGCTTCCCTTACCAGTGAATCTGTTGGTGTCTGGTCAAGTGAGAGCTCTGGGTGAAGCTCATCCCACACTGGGGACACTCATAGGGCCTCTCCCCAGTGTGGATGCGCCGGTGGATGATGAGGGTGGAGTTTTGCTTGAAGCCCTTCCCGCAGTTGGGGCAGCAGAAGGGCCTCTCATCCATGTGAATCCATTTGTGCAGGAGTAGATTGGAGCTGCTCTGAAATCACTTCCCACACGTTGGGCACTCGTAGCACCTCTCCCCAGTGTGGGTGCCTCGGTGGGTGACAAGGTGGGAGTTTTGCTTGAAGCCCTTCCCACAGTGCGGGCAGAGGAAAGGCCTCTCCTTGGTGTGAATCTGCTCATGCTGGAGGAGATTGGAGCTGGTGTGAAACCTCTTCCCACACTCAGGACACTCGTAGGGCCTCTCCCCAGTGTGGATGCGCAGGTGGGTGATGAGGGCAGAGCAGCAGTTTAACCCTTTCCCACATTCCCCACGCTCATAGGGCCATTCCCCAGTGTGGATCATCTGGTGGCGGATCAGGGTGCTGCTCTGCCTTCCCACAGTCCAAGCACTTGTGGAGCTTCTCCCCATCATGAAGCTGCTCATGGACCACCAACTCTGAGCTCTGCCTAAAGCTCTGTCCACCTTCCTGGCACAGGGTGGGTCTTTCCTCCTCAGAGCACCCTGGGCTGGGTTTGAAGCCCCTCCTCCTTCGGAATCGCCGTGGATTTTCCTCCCCACTGTAATTCTGCACTGTGGAGTCAATCAAAACTGCCTCTTCCACGAGGTTCTTCCAAAGAGATTTGGCTCCTGTGGTCTCCATCATCAGCCTCTCTTCTAGGGTAGGAAGGACAAGGAGAGGATGGGATTTGCCTCCATGCCAGAGGGAAGGGGAAGGAGATCCCCCCAGTGCATCCCCAGCGGGACGGTCTTGGCACCGGGGTTGTCCTGCAGCGGGGGGTCTGTGCTGGGCTGGAAGATTGAGCAGGAGAGAGGGGGAAAGGGGCATGACTTCCTCCTCACCTGCCTGGGTGTCCTGGGGCTCCTTCCTCTTCCTTGCAGTCTCCTCCTCCATCCAATCAAGGTTGGGGAACGGGAAATCCTGTTCTGGGAAGAAAACAAAGAGTGTGCGCATTGGCTTTTGTTCTGGTTTGAAGGCAAACTTGGGGGAGAGTCTAAGTTGGAGTTACAATTTAAGAAGAAAATTTAGATCAGGGCAATGATACAGAAACACTGCCTTAAACTGACAGAGTCAGGATATAACCTGACACCCTCTTGGTCAGGGTGGTGGCTGCAGTCCCATTAAATGGTGGCTTCAGTCCTGTTGGAGAGATGAACGTGATTCTGTCAGAGCAGTGATCCTGTAGAAGGGTCTGGTCTTCCTCTGAAGGTCCAGTGGTGGTTATGGAGCTCTTGTCCTCTGGGAATCCAGTAGGCAAGCTGCTCCTGGTGTTGAAAGCCTCAGCTTATATCCAGGTAGGATTGCTTGGATCCTCCCCCTGGGCAGAGCATATCACAATGGGATGATGGAATTTTATCAGTCCTGCAGTGACACTCAATGGCCCATTCACAGAAGATATCTCCCCTGGAGATATCTGTTATCAGGGCTGAGTCATGGAAGAGATAAAGAACACTGCCCCACCTGTTTATAGCAGTTGCTGAAGGTGGGGATTGAAAACATGCATTTGGTTACATCTTGCATGGCAACCTGAAACAGTGGGGTAATCCCTGCTCAGGGGGTGAACACCACCCCCCTTACCCAAACTGGCTCAGGTGTAAAACCCCCACCCTGGGAAGGGCACACACACAGGGGACAATGTGACACTTGCCCTGCTCCAGGGGACGTCTCTGTCCCTTGCTCTCTCCCCCTTTTCTCTTTCTTTCCATCTCTCTCTCTATCTCACATTTACTGTTCAATAAAGTACACTTTGGATTTGGTCTCGTTAGCACCTTAATTGGGGCAGAGGAATCTCTGTAACAATTTTCTTAACCATATTGCAATATTATTTGGGTACAGTGAGTTCAGGGCGCTGTTCTCTGACTCCAAGTGCCTTTGACAACAGCATGGCTCCCTTCTCTGAGGAGGTTGTGGTTCTTTCTGGAAGAACTCTTGGAAACTTGGAAGGACTTGGAAACAGTCCCTCCTTCCTCCTGTGGAACTTGTGGGAGAAATGGTGAAGAAAATGGCTGTTCTGACTGAGCAGTGAAAAAGAAAATATTTTTTTGTCCTTCCTTGAAAAGGGTGCTCGGGGCAGTCTCTGTCCCTCTCAGCCCTGCGGGTGCTCGGTTCAGTCTCTGTCTCTCTCAGCCCAGGGAATGCTTAGAGCTCTCTGTCCCCTCACCCTGGGGGATGCTCGGGGGGTCTCCATCCCTCTGGCCTCAGGCAATGCCTGTGCAGGGCTGGGGACCAGGGGCTCTGTGTCCCTCTCACCGCTGAGGGTGCTCGGGGCTGGGGGGGCTCTCCGACCTTCTCACACCTGGGGAGGCCGGGGGGGTCTCTGTCCCTCTCAGCCCTGCTGTGACCCCACCCAAACATCATCGGGGTCAGAGGGACAGAGACACCCCCAAACCCCCAGAAGGGCCGAACCTGGGTTTGGTTTGGGGCTGAGGATTTAGGAAGGGGCTGGAATTGGGGCTGGGTTGGAGTTGGGGCTGAGATTTGGATTAGAGCTGGGATTGGGGTTAAGGCTAGACATGGGATTGGCTTTAGGGCTGGGGTTGGGATTGGGTCTGGGGCTAGACAAGTCTGGCACTGGGATGAGATAAAATACAGAACTGTGAGTGTGTCTAAACATGGAGTGAGATTGAGACCAGGATCAGGGTCAGGTTTGGGACTGAGCTCACCCAGAACAGGACAGAGGGGATGTCACTGCAGGATGTCCCTGGCATTGTCCCAGCCATCCTCAGGCACCTCCAAACATGGGAGGCAGCTGGGTGCTCCAAGATCCAGGTGCTCCCACGCTGCCCCTCTATACCAGGCGAGCATTCCCTGAGGGCAGCCCTGACTGTGACCCCTGGGGCTCTGGGATGTGCCTTTATATCCCTGTGGGAGCAGCTGCAGAAAAGATGGGAGATTCCCCCGGGCACTGGCCAAAATAAACTTGGCAGAAATCAAACCTGACTCTGCATATATCGCTTCGATGTATTACAGTGACCTTAGGAGGTCACTGGGTGAGAGAAGGACGAGAATCTTGTCCCTTGATCAGAAGGCTTGATTTATTGATATATAATATATAATACATTATAACTATACTAAAAAGAATAAAGAGTGAGCTTGCAGAGACTGCTAAGCTAAGAATAGAATAGAAGAAAGGAATAACAAAGTTCTGTCTCCAGGGAATCTGTTCCCGAGCTTGCTTCTGTGATTGGCCCCCAATTGGAAACATGGAAGATGAGCCAATCACAGGAGCATGCTATTGCATTCCACAGCAGCTGATAACAATTGTTTACATTCATCTTCTGGGCCTTTGCTTCCCAGAAGATGGACAAATGTGAAAGAAAGGATTTCTATGAAAAAATGTCTTCGACATTGATGAAAACTTGTTTTTCCCACAAGTCATATGTGATGAAAACACAAATAAATTGCAAACATGAATAAACCAAAAATAGAAGCAATTTTGTGGCAATTCCAAGTTTGATCAGTTCCTGAACAGCTCCAGCTCAGCTGCTGGTAGGTTCCAATAAGAGCAAAGTAGAAATTCGGCCCAATATAGATTATGGAAAGGAAGGGGAAGCTCTGTGTAGCTGTCACAAAGCTGACAGGGATGAAGAGAAAAATGATTCTCACATTTGGCAAAGCCCCCAAGCCTGTGAATTCAGAAGTTATTCTGGAATTTAGTTACTTGAGCTGGGATTTTCGTGGGACTTTCCGCAGCCCTGTGTTCCTCATCGTGGGGTGAATGAACCTTGTCAGTCTGGCTGGTAGCATTTGCTCCCTTTCCTCCAGCGATTTTAACAAACTTTTCAAGGAAGGACAAGAAAATATTTTCTTTACACTGGCCACCCACAACACCGGTTTTCTTCATCAGTTCTCCCACAAGTCGCTCAGAGGAAGTTGCATCCAAGTTTCCAAGAGTTCTTGCACAACCTCCTAAGTGGAGGGAACCATGCTGTTGTCAAAGGCACTTGGAGTCAGAGAACAGCGCCCTGAACTCACTGTGCCAAAACAATGTCACAATCTGGTTAAGAAAACTATTAGAGAGATGCCTCTGCAGCCAGGAAGGTGCTAACGAGACCAAATCCAAAATGCATTTTATTGAACAGTAAATATGAGGTAGAGAGAGAGATGGAAAGAAAGAGAAAAGGGGGAGAGAGCAAGGGAGTGACAGGGACAGAGACCTCCCCTGGAGCAGGGCAAGTGTGACATTGTCCCTGTGTGTGTGGCATTCCCAGGGTGGAGGTTTTACACCTGAGCCAGTTTGGGTAAGGGGGGTGGTGTTCACCCCCTGAGCAGGGATTACCCCACTGTTTCAGGTTGCCATGCAAGATGTAACCAAATGCATGTTTTCAATCCCCATCTTCAGCAACTGCTATAAACAGGTGGGGCAGTGTTCTTTATCTCTTCCATGACTCAGCCCTGATAACGCCCTCCAGGGGAGATATCTTCTGTGAATGGGCCATTGAGTGTCACTGCAGGACTGATAAAATTCCATCATCCCATTGTGGGATGCTCCACCCAGGGGGAGGATCCAAGCATTTCTATCTGGATGTAAGCTGAAGCTGGCAACACCAGGCACAGCTTGCCTACTGGATTCCCAGAGGACAAGAGCTCCATAACCACCACTGGACCTTCAGAAGAAGACCAGACCCTTCTACAGGATCACTGCTTTGACAGAATCAACTTCATCACTCCAACAGGACTACAGCCACCATTTATTGGGATTGCAGCCTGACCAACAGGGTGTCAGGTTATATCCTGACTCTGTCAGTTTAAGGCAGGGTTTCTGTATCATTGCCTTGGTCTTCACTTTCTTATTAAATTGTATTCTGACATAGAGTCTCCCCCAAGTTTGCCTTAAACCAGTACAAAAGACAATGTGCACACCCTTGGTTTTCTTCCCAGAACAGGATTTCCCATTCCCAACCCTTGATTGGATGGAGGAAGAGACTGAGAGGAAGAGGAAGGAGCCTTGGGATACCCAGGCAGGTGAGGAGGAAGTCAGTTACCCTTTCCCCCTCACTCCTGCTCCATCTCCCAGCCCAGCACAGCCCCCGGCTGCAGGACAACCCTGCTGCCAAGACCGTCCTGCCGGGGATGCACTGGGGGGATCTCCTTCCCCTTCCTTCTGGAATGGAGGCAAATCCCATCTTCTCCTTGCCCTTCCTTCCCCAGACAAAAAGCTGATGATGGAGACCAGGGAGGAAAAATCTCCTTGGCAGAACCTCATGGAAGAGGCTGTTTTGATTGACTCCACAGTGCAGAATTCTAATGGGGAGGAAATTGCTCAGAGATCCTGCAGGAAGAGGGGCTCCAAACCCAGCCCAGGGTGCTCTGAGGAGGAAAGACTTACCCAGAGCCAAGAAGGTGGACAGAGCTTCAGCCAGATCTTGGAGCTGATGGCCCAGGAGCAGCTTCATGATAAGGAGAAGCCCCACAAGTGCTTGGAGTGTGGGAAGAGCTTCAGGCAGCGCAGCACCCTGATCAGCCACCAGATGATCCACACTGGGAAATGGCCCTATGAGTGTGGAGAATGTGGGAAGGGCTTCAGCTGCAGCTCCCACCTTGTGACCCACCAACACATCCACACTGGGGAGAGGCCCTACGAGTGTCCTGAGTGTGGGAAGAGGTTTCACACCAGCTCTAATCTCCTCTGCCACCAGCAGATTCACATAGAGGAGAGGCCCTTCTGCTGCCCCGACTGTGGAAAGGGCTTCAAGCACAACTCCACCCTCATCAGGCACCGGCGCATCCACACTGGTGAGAGGCCCTATGAGTGTCCCCAGTGTGGGAAGAGCTTCACCCGGAGCTCTCACTTGACCAGACACGAAAGGAGGCACCGGTAAAGTAAGCTCTGCCAATGCCCCAAGTGCAGGAGGAGCTTCGTGCACTGCTCCAGCTTCAACCCCCATGGTGGACCCATGTTAAGCAGAGCCCTGGTGATCCATGTTTCCCTGTGATCCAGGCTGGGAAAATGCTTGTACCTTTTCCTGCCCCTGCCAATGGACATGATGTGGCTCTGAAAAAACACATGAGGGTCTGGGCATGACCATGTCATTATATTCTCTCCCACCTCAGGACATTGCCAGAGGAAGGGAAGGGACTCTCTCTCTCTCCTGAGAAGAAGGGTGTCCTTTCCAGGCAGTGGAAAATTGTGGCCGGGAAGAGACAGCCAGTTGTGTTGTAGTTTTCCCTTTATTTTATCCTTTCTGTTACCAGTATTATTTCTGTTCTTGTTTGTTCCTTATCTCGTTGCTGTTCCCAATAAATTGTTCTTATCCCAGCCCAGGATCTTTTCCTTTTGTTCTTTCCACCAGAGGTGGGAGGGCAGGGAGGGCAGCGCAGTTTTAGCGGGAGCAGGAATTTGGGGAATCCCATTCCTGAACCCCGGCCCGTGGAAACCGAGCATCCCAGCTGGTCCCAGCCCTGGTGGCCATGGCAACAGCCTTGGGAGCGGGTCCCTGGCTGGGGCTGTGGGAACCTCTTCCCTCTGGTGCCCAGGGACAGGAGTGGAGGGAACGGCTGCAGCTGAGTAGGGGCAGGCTCAGGTTGGATGTCAGGAAAAGGTTTTTGCCCAGAGGCTGCTGGGGCCCTGCCCAGGCTCCCCAGGGAAGGGTCCCAGCTCCAGGGCTCTCTGAGCTGCAGCAGCGTTTGGACAGCGCTGCCAGGCCCAGGCTGGCATTGTTGGGGTGTCCTGTGCAGGGCCAGCAGTTGGACTGGAGGATCCTGATGGGTCCCTCCCAGCTCAGCCAGTTCTGTGGTTCTGGAATCCCATGAGCCTGGGGATGGGGCTGCCAATGGTTGCCATGGCAACGGGCTGTGGCTGCAGGCTTGAGCTGGTGTCCATGGCAACCACCCCTGGCATGGGGTCCCCATGGAGCTGCCAAGGGACTGAGCATAGCAACAGGGGGCTGGTGATGGTTGCCATGGAAACAGACCATAGCAACAGGGTCCTGGTGATCATTGCCTGCTAAGGATCAGATTTGTCACAGGCCCTCAGAGGGGTTCCATGGGGACTTTCCAAGAGTCTCCAGGCTGTTCCAGAGCTGGAATGTTGCAGGCACAGACAGCGGCTCCATGGAGACCTCCCAGGGCTTTCTGGGATGGTAAAGAGCCCTATGGTCAGAGGCAGTCACAGCCATTCCATGGTGACATCCCAGGGCACCTCGGGCTGCAAAGGCACTGATCTGTCACAGGCACTCATGGGGGCTCCACGGTAACATCCCAGGAGTCCCCAGGCTGCCAAATAGCCGGGATCTCCCAAACACTCACAGGGGTTTCTGTCATGGGGAAAGTTGGAGCTTCAGGCAACGTTTATTAGAGAAGCTCCTGTTGGGTCACAAGGTGCAGAAAGGATTCCCAGTAGCCGCCATAGATCCCCAAATGTCACCGTTGAGTCAGAGATGACACAGACTCAGATCAGAAGGCTACGGGCTAAATGCTTTGCTACAGGTGGACCTCTCTGGTCATTTAATCAACACATTTCACATGATTGGCCAATTAAGACAACACCCTTCAGTAAACTACCTCATGGAAAAAAAGCCAACTTATTACAAACATCGTCAGGCTACCAGTTATTAATGTTTGTTTTATTTTGGGCCCTTCTGGGAGCTGCCCGGATGGGAAAAACACTCGTGTAGCAGTTCTGTGCCAGGTAAAAAGAGATGCCCAGGACTTCTTTGGTCTTCACCTTCTTGTTTGTTGTTATCGTATCTAAAGTTTTGCATGCTGTCTACACCAGGCTCATCTTGCTGGAAAAGCACCGCAAAATGGCTCTAAAATGTACGGTTTCAAGGTCTCTTGAAGTTGTCACATCCTATTAACTCTTAAAACGTACATTATTTCTACTTATCTACACATAATTCATCCCTTGATTGACCACATAACCTCTACACTGTGCTTTCCTTCACCAATCTGCCACCCTCTGCCACCAACACTGAAGAAAATGGAATAGATGAAGAAGAAGAAGAAGAGAGGGACTACACACAAATTCCTCCATCTTGCTTCCTATCTACACCATACTAAAAATTCCAAAACCTACATTTCTTACCCAAGGGACAAAGTATACTACCCTCTAATTTATTTCACACTTTGGTAAATTCTAATCTCTCTCAAAGTCCTGGAAGTCCTCTCCATGGGCAAAGGTTAAAGGAAGTGTTTCTCTGGGGGTCAGGATCCCTCAGAGCAGGCAGAGAAATATTCCCTGTGCCCTGGATTACCACACATTTAACCTAAAATACCTTATCCCCTAACACGTGAAGTTACCCAAAAATGTTCCAGGTAAGTAGGATTAGATGGAGAAGAAATAAAGAACAACAGAAAGACAGAAGATCCAGAGAAAGACACACACAGAGGTACCAACTGCTGGGGTTAGAGCATCACCAACAGAGGAACCCCAGGAGAAGGCAGGATCCGGACCATGGACTGGCCTCGTGCTCCAGCTTTTAACCCCCTGGGCCTTCATGGGCTCGCCCCTGGGGTGGGACTGCCAGCTGCTTGTCCAATCAGAGCCAGGGTAGCACCAGTTGCTGGTGTGTGATTGATTGACAGCTCAGCCCAATCAGAGCTGGATTAACATCACCCCCTGCTGTGTGATTGACAGCTCTCTCAGGCCAGGGGTGTGGGCGGGGCTCTGTCCCACCACAAACCAAGGCCTGACCTGGCCCTGGCCCCATAGGGCATTCGAGCATCCCAAAGTGTCTCGGGACATCGAACGCATCCAGCCTCTGACAGCGACCACGGTGACACTATAGAACCTCATGGAGCCAGGGGTCAGGTGTGACAATGCGGGTCCAAGGACACCATGGTGACACTCCAGGGCCTCATGGAACCAAGGGAATATGGAAAAGGATTCCTCCAAGACAAAGAGGTCTGGCCTCCCAGGAGCCACCTCTCTCCTCTTCTGCCTTTGAAACACTTGGGCTCGGTGCTTTCCTTCCTATGTTAAAAAACTGTCCTTCTTATCTACACAGAAATGGCCAAAATTGGGTCTCCACATCACAAATTCTCTATATCCAAGGCAAAAGCTACCAGGACAGAGAGGTCTGGCTGGCCTAGGCCTCTGATGGCTGCCTTTCATCTGTCCCTCAAACACCAGTGTTCCGTGCTCTCCTTCCTAAGGAGAAGAATTGTCCTTCTCCTCTGAGTGTCCATGTCTGAAATTGGGATTTCAACTCCAAAATTCCAAATATCCAAGGGCTGCTCCCAGTACCATCAAGTCTGGCTGGCCTTGGCCTTTGGTGGCTGCCCATGCAACACTGGGGCTGGGTTCTTTCCTTCTCATGGAGATCACTGGGCCGCTGTGGGGACCTCATAGAACCAAGGAGATCATTGTGGCACCACTGGAGCCCATGGAACCAAGGGGCCATGGTGACACAGTGGGACATCATGGAACCCGGAGACCATTATGGCTCTGTGGGGCCTGATGGAACCATGGAGACCATTGTGACCTTTCAGGGCCTCATGTCACCAAGGGGGCATTATGACACCTCAGGGCCTCCTGGAAGCAAGGGACCATTGGGACACTGTGGGGCCCCATGGAACCGAGGGAACATGGAACAGGTCTGGCTGGCTTGGCCTTCCAGAGGCCACCTGACAGCTCTGACTGATCTTGGGATGTCAAGGGCTGCCTCTCATCAGCTCCTGGAGCTCTGGGGCTCTGTGCTTTCCTTGCTATAGAAAAGAACTATCTTTTCAGATGCCAATTGCCAAAATTGGTACTTTCCCTAAAACAATTCCTATATGCAAGGATATCACTCAGAAAAAAATCCTGCCAACTTTAGCTTGCCTTGGCCTCCAGTGATCACCTCTCACCTGCCCCTGAAACACTGGGGCTCTGTTCCTTCATTCCTATGGAAAAGAACCGGCTTTCATGTCCAAGGGCCATGGCAAAAATTAGAGTTTGGCCTCCCAGATTCCATATATCCAAGGATTGCTCCCAGAGAAAAGTAGCCAGAACAGACACGTCAGGCTGGCGCTGTCCTCTGGTGATTTTCTTAGACTCTGAGCTGAATGTTTTCATTTGAAAACACCTTGGAGAGGGCCCAAAAATCTCCCAAGGAGGAGTTTTGAGGTCTCGAGCACATGACCAGTACATATGGACAAAGGAGCTCTGTGCTCTGTGCTGTTGTGGTGGTTTTGCATTACGGAAGTGATGTCCTAAGACAAGGTGCTAGCAGTTTCCTCCGTGTCTGACAAAAAACCAATCAGTAATTAGCTTTGAGAATTGACAATCTGCTAAACCGCTAAAGAAACTGTACATGCCTCTGTGAAGACATATGTTAACTATCAAAAAACTGCTGGGGTTCAGCTGCAAGCCCTGGGCAGGGGGAGGAGAAGCCATCAGCCCCTGGCCATGCTGCTGCTGTGCTCTGGCCTGGCTGCTGAGAGCCTGGCCCTCCCCCCAGTGCGGCCCATCCTGACACAGCCCCAGAGCAGCCACTGCAGAAACCTCCATCGTAAAACAGCTCTGGCCTCAAGCACCGAGCCCCACTGGGGTCACAGAACCATCTGCAGGCCCCGGGTGAGATATGAACTCTTTCAGTGCTTCCATTCTCCCTCGAGTGAGAGAAAAGGACAAAGTGCAGGCTCATAGAGGAGCAACATGAAGACACAGAGGTCAGTGAAGAGGAAGTTTGTCCGGTTATCTCGGCTGTTTGAGGGGCCTGGAAAGGCCCGAGGTGGCCTTGGGGCAGCCCGCGTATCGAAGGACGAGAAGAGGCTTCAGTTCTTCTTTCGGTTTTTATGTTTATTAATTGTTTATCTAAAAGATGTTCTTTCAGCCGAACAGAGATCTGCTCAGCAGTCAGCCATCAGCACACTGTCTGCCCTCCGGGGCAGCCACGCATCTTTATACCCATTGTTACATGTACAATATTTATCATTTTTCCCCAATACCATTTATTCTTATAACTCGGTGCACTTTCAGTAATAACCAATCCGAAAGTGCCACTATCACCAAAGAAGATGGAGGAGAAGAAGAAGAAGAAGGAGGACAGGACACACCCCAATTCCTCCATCTTACTTCTCTAAACCCCCCTGTACATCAATCCTAAACCCTGTTTCTCACCCTCTAATTAACTAATCCCTTCACCATTCACCCCGGTGAAGCCCTCCTATCCTCATCCTGTGTAGGGTCAAAGTGCAGCCACCAGACACTTCTGGCAACATTCCAGGACTCCCGAGCCCCCCAAGGGTGGTCTCGGTGGCTCAGCACCTCAGGACTGAGATCCTGAGATCCGACAGAAGTTTGGTCCCAGATGGGAGGGATGAGGAGCTGCCTTGATCTTGGGGATGAAATCCTCTTGTAAAGCTATGGAGAAGAATATAATTGATACATCAAACTCTCTTTTTCCCTATAATGCATTTAAAAGTATGGGGAGATGACTTGTTCAGCAAAGGCTTCCATGCTAAAGTAGCAAATGTCAAAGTAGCTGTGATCCCATGAGAGGTTTGAACATTGAAAGAGATCAGAGTGGAGAGACCCTGTGCCTTCAGGAAGAGAAGAAGAAGATATCTGTTCTCAGAGATGAAGATGATCTCAGAAATAGATGAAGAGAAACTTTGGTCTTAAGCAGCTCATCTTTAAACTAATAACCCATAAGCTGACATGGCCCAGAAACTCAGCTGTGGGAAAAGCTGTGGCAAAAATGGGAGGGACTCGATGATTGCAAATTCTTCCTGGTGTCTGCTATTACTGGAAATTGAGAGCCATGAGAGAGCTGTATTCTTTTGGAGAGGTCTCCATACCATGAAAGAGAGCCTCCTCTCCCAAAGTGAACTTAAGACTATTTGAGAGGCAGTAAAGTGACTGAAAATTTTAGGTTTTGTCTCTCATAATTGTCAGTAAAAAAAAAAGGTGGTGGGGAGAGAAGTGTTCTGAAAGTTTTGTTCTGATTCTTATTACTCTTTATTACTGTTGCAGTGTGTTTTAAACTTCCGGGTCCCTTTCCCAGGTGTGCCAAAACCCTCCCTTCCCCCCTCGCCCCCTTGCTGAGTGAGTCCTGTCAATCAGGCTTAACATTCCAGCAAAGGCGTCGTGTGGTTGGTCAAATTAAAAGGATGCCCCTCAGGCCTGGGAGTCATTGGCCTGTCTAGGTGTCCCTCGTCCCTTGAGACCCTGCCCCCCCCACCTGGTTGGTGGCTCACCTGTCCCCTCCCCTCCCCCTGAGCTTAAAAGGTGAGTCCGGCCATGCGGTCGGCGATTCTGTTGGAGCTCTTCCCAAGATTCAGACCTGTGTCACCATGGAATAAACCTCTGAATATTAAACC